>NC_079901.1:13378010-13579668 GCF_024868665.1 Triplophysa rosa | reverse complement strand
AGAGAGAGAGAGAGAGAGAGAGAGAGAGAGAGAGAGAGAGAGAGAGAGAGAGAGAGAGAGAGAGAGAGAGAGAGAGAGGAGAGCAGAGAGAGAGAGAGAGAGAGAGAGAGAGAGAGAGAGAGGGAGAGGGTGAGAGAGAGAGAGAGAGAGAGAGAGAGAGAGAGAGAGAGAGAGAGAGGCTTTAGGGATATTTTTGTCCTATGCAGGTAATGGATGTTAGGGCACACAAGTCAGACTTTTCCGTCTAACACTATTGATCCATTACAAAGGGCGTGTTGTGATAAAAGATCTTACATTCCTGAACGTTCCTGAATTGTGTATACTTATAACAAAAAATAAATATTTGCCAGACCACGAGTTTCTGTTCTGTTCTGTTTCTTTCTGCCAAGTGGAAATGTTATACCTGACAGAAAGCTGGTGTGTGTGCAGATGACAACACCAAAACCCTCTTAAATTGACATGCAGGGACTCAAATGACAACATTCAAATCCCACAGACAATCCCGACCTACTCTTAACTCAGTTTGTCTATTCAAAACCTTAAGCAGTCTCTCAACCAGCCGGCTGCAGAAAGCAGTGGTGTTTTTACACAGAAGGGTTTCTTTCTGGTTAGCTGATGGAAAAACAACTTGAGATTCCTCAAGAACTCCAAGTATTTCTCCCCGCACACAAATATATATTGCAACTTTACAGGGCACAACTGAAGACTGGACTTTAGCCTAACACCTGGAAGCAGTTATTCAGATTTACAACAGCATTCAACTCCTCACAAAAAGACATTTTGTTTTAAATTATTACTTTAAAGAAGAGTTGGCTCCAACTTTGTGACTTCGACAGCAGCAGTGACTGATGTCCACACTTGCCTTCAATTTTGTCTGCATGAGACCTGACTTTGGCCACAGTCACTGGTATCAGTCATCTTAACATGACTGAATTAGCCCCAGAAAGGAGGTTACCAAAATAAAACCTTTGAACATGACAGTCTGGATCTCTAATGTTCGACCCTGGATCACAAAACCAGTCTTAAGTAGCACGGGAACATTTTTAGTAAAAGCCAAAAATGCATTGTGTGGGTCAAAATTATCGATTTTTCTTTTATGCCAAATATCATTAGGATATTAAGTAAAGATCATGTTCCATGAAGATATACTGTAAATTTCATACCGTTAATATATAAAAACTTTATTTTTGTGAGTGGATGGCCTGCTACAGTGCCTCTGATGAACAACTTCAAAGGCAATTTTCTCAATATTTTGATTTATTTGCAACCTCAGATTCCAGAGTTTTAAACTGTTGTCGGATATTGTCCTATCCTATCAAACCATTCATCAATAGAAAGCTTAATTATTCTGCTTTCAGATGATTTAAAAATTCTAAAAAAAAATGTTTTCCCTAAAACATTGACCCATAAGACTGCTTTTGTTGTCCAGGGTCACATATGAGATGTTCAATATGTTCACTTTAAATTATATAGCTACACATTACCTACAGAGTTTATAGCCTACCTTTTATGACAACAGGTAAAGTGAATGATTCAATAATGATCAAATAAACCGCTTATTGTTCTGAGAATTATAAGGATGCCACAACATCTGCAAAGATATAAAGCAGGATTAAGAAGAGCATTATGAAGTTGTACTAAAGACTTTTTCTAAATAGTCATTATCAAAACATTACTGCAAGCGTCCTTTTCTGCGCTGTATCTTACCAGATCAGTCACAAATGAGAAACTCATATGAAACAGGTTATTTAAATCCGAACTAATTGTAAAGCAACTTTTGTTTATGCACTGAGCTTTTATGTTTCGCTTCAAGACATTTTCTCTGGTTTCTTCAAAAATACTGCATTTGCTGAAACTTCAGACAACAATTTCCCCTCCCTACAGACAAACACTCGTCTTAAGATGCTTTAAGAAATAACATTAACCTTGGAACAAGGGAACCATTGTATGTAACTTGTAGTCTCACTATTGTCGCATGGACTGACTCCAGGTGAGTAAAAACTACAAAGTGCTGACGCATGCGCGCTGATTCATCAGGAAGGACTCGTTTATTTTCACTAACGTTTAACACTTAAATGAAAATACATCCCAATGATCTCAAATCCCTCACAATGACCAGTGCCCGGTTCCTAAAAAGCTCAATTACCCACCGTACACCTCTGCATGTAATGAAAAAAACATGACAAAATCTAAAAGCTGTCCAAAGGCTCCTGAGTTCACTCGCCACTTCGCATTGTTGATTTAAACATGATCGTACAAACTAATGATTCCCGCTGAACGCCTCTTACCTTATCCGAGCAGGGCATGCGTGGGGAAACTTAAATTTCCAAAGCAAACATGTGTAGTCCGTAAAAAGGTTTCAGAAATCCTATGAATATTGTACACTTCTCGCCCCAGCGCCGTTCGCCAACGAGGAATTCTTCTTGGCTTCCACATTCGTTATTCCTCTTCCTCCCAGCCAACCGAAACCACGACGCCCGGCTGCTACTCGCGCACACACGTACATAGCACTGCGCATGCGCACGGCTGAATTCACAAGTGTCAGTAGTAATGCATGAAAGAGACCGAAGTCCGCAATATAACGTGGTGAGCACTCAGGATCAGTCTGCTGTGTTAAGAAGCCAACGCCATTAAGACAGTTCACACTACTGCACAATGATGAAAAACAGAATGGGGCAGCATATAAATAATGTAAATATTAAAACATCAAAGCCTCAATATCATTTTGAAGATGTAAACAGCACTTAGTTGTGTTGTGCTGTGCCGAGCTAAGTAATACGTAAGTATGTACGCCGAAGTATGTACGTTCCTTTAAGTAATGTGATTTGGTGTGCTTGCATGACGTCAGACTGCAGTTACGTCTATTTTCTCGTGGTCTGTTACAATAGAGACCTGTTAAAATGAAAACATTTCGTTGTAAATGAAGTTATTCTATGAAAAGCTTAATCGTATAACACAAATTTAGATACCACGCACGTTCACAATTTAGTAGGATTCAGACCGTGCAGGTATATTTTAGCAGTGTATAGCACAGCCCTGTGGACATTTTTTTCATTACACACTCGACTGCAGTACCACGACACATTTTCCATAGTAATATGAACAGAGGACGACAAAGTGTATTTGTAAAGATAAATGTGAAGGTGGGTATTTTTGTCATTATAATTGTTTTATTCTATATAATGTAGATAGAATATACAATTTTATAAACAGGCAGGCCTATCAGTCATACTCCAGTTTGTCCAACATTGCATACATTATAATGTTATTATTCCATCTAGAAACTGTTGGATATATGGCTGGATGACCTTCAGTGTCTGCAAAATACAAAGAAAAGTGAAGAAACCTAAAAACCTGAAAAAAGAGGATTTTTAGACTTTGTTTTCAGTAGTGCAGTAGTTGGCTACTCTGATATATTATGTATGTACAAAATCTCAATTAAATTCATTTACAAATGTTAAAACATATTGTAATTGATTATTTACAAGATTTATCTAACAGTGCGTTCTCATCAATAAACTTATAATGATCTGTGGTTTGGTAATGAAAGATTTAAGAGTATGTAAAGCCATCATTGTTTGATCTCTTTTATTCCCCATTTCCAGCCCTACTTTTATCCTAGTTTTGAAACGATCGATTTCAAATGAAGAGTAGCCATTAATGTGCCTGCCTTAAATCTTACCATACTTGTGTTTGTGTTTGTATTTGCATAAGCAAAAACATTTAAATGAATTTGCATGTCCATGAAAACCTAAATAAGTTATGAGTATTGCCAAGTTTAACCAAACTCTAACATACACATTTTAATGTGTTTAAATGACATCGATAACAAAAACTTAATTTTGCTGATGAGGTTCTTACAAAACATTGGTAGAAGCAAGGGAACTGTAATGAGAGGGGTTAGATTAGGGTTGGGGTGGGAGGGAATAAAACGATTTTGAGGGGCCCTGGTCACACAGGGTTCCCCAGCAGAACTACATACTTTCCTGTATGAAAGGCCTTGAGGTGCAAAGTGCAAATTTGGCCCAGAAACCCCATGGCACCCCTGGGTAGAAGAGCCTCTAAAAGCTGAACCTCAGATGGCTGTCCCAGTTCCCCTCATCATCATTAATCCCTCCACCTCTGAGATGAAATCGACGAAAATCCAATCTAGACAACACACCTCTTGACATGGTCAGAAAGAAAAATGACCATGTGATATAAATTCTCAGTAGGGGGCAGTATAACCAAATGATGATGTTTTACGTTGGGCTTTGACTAGAACATCTTGTACAGGTCAGTTATTTTATTAAACTGCATCATAGATATTTTCCTGTACTTGATTATAATGATACAAATTATGACATCTTTTCCTGCATAGGAAAATAAATTACATTTACATTTTGGCATACACTTTTATCCAAAGCGATCAGTGCATTTAGCCTTATGCACTTGCTCAACTAATAGAATTGAGATTATTCAAGTCACCATTTAACACATTTTTATTATTTGTATATTCTGTTATATGACCCTAAAAAGGATACATATAAGACCTGTCACATCCACTGTGCACACAAAATAAACTCCATTTCCCAGCATTCCCTATGTCCTCCACCCCCCAGTCCAGCCGGTGTATTTGGATACAAAGTCAGCCCTTGGAGCTGACAGCTTGGTCCATGGAATAGCTCGCATTTTACAGGGAGAAAAGAAACGGGGGCAATAAACAATTCGATTTGAGATGGAGGACAGACTGACCAACTACGCTATCTGAGGGGAAGAATACATTTTATCGGCGGAATTAGGTTATGTGTACAACGAATGGGAGGAATATTCCAGCGTTCTGATACGCCCATGCGACGAGGTGTATGGATGTTGTGATGTACAGTGAACGACCAAGGCAACAATAAGAAACATATGAATACAGAAAACCGGATATTTTTAGAGGACGCCTGGAAATACGCATGGATACAATGCCAATGTCTGGATTATAAGATTTTTTGCAGTTGGTGCAGAATATAATAGAAACTAGGTGGCTATTTATTATTATTATTATTATAAAGATGGTGGAGGCACTTTCTGCTGGCTTAAATTTAAACAACAGAAACACATTATGGAGAAGACTTTCGTCGCTTAATCACCATCACCTCGTCCAGGATAAAAGTCATCTTTATGCAAGCCATCCGCACCTCTCTCTTTTCTCATAAAGGCAACATATATCGCAATTTATATAATACCAAACAGCCAATACCAAGCCGAAGTTTCTCTTTAGTGTTTCTTGATCTATAAATACAGGCAACATCTTCACGAATTAGCTGCTCTATTTGACAATAACAGGTCTGCTGACAAAAATGACAATCATGGAAAATGAAGAGGAAATTATCGAATGACCTGCATATGCGATTCACAGAAACCAGACGAAGTCCAGTGGTCAGTGGCTTTGACTTCGAAGTGGATTAAAATGCAAACCACCGTAGACCCGTAGTAGCGATAGTTACATTTATCCTAAGATTAATTCATTTAAATACGAATAGATGCCTTTTCTATTTGCGTAACGCCAAATGCTAGAAGTGTAGGAAATATTCAGCCTCGATTTAAGCAAATGGCACTGCCATCACTTTTGTGATTCACAATTTAAAATGGAAGCGAGCTTTCTTTAAAGGCTATTTAAAGACGTAAACTGGCTTAAATCGTTAACGATTTACAAGATTTGCACGTGACGAATAGAAAGGCGAGGACAAATTTGAAGGATATGGCGATATTTAGGAGTGTTTTGATCTCGCGAGCAGGTGCATTTCTTTTAGCCAATCACATTTGAGCTCTGGGAAAGATGCCTTAAACCAGCGCATACGTGTCTTTTAATGCTGTTAATATTAATTCAGCATATATTGCAAAATAAGAACACATGTGCATTCACATTCATAAATATTTATATCTAAGTTTTCCAAGGATCCGGGCAAATTGTGAGACGATCCATCTAGTCCTATCATAATTCTGTAGTAATATTCGTTTTATTCTTTTTGAAGGATCGAGGCTTTTTAATGGAAAAGTCCCATTGAGGTATCTGATAAACGTCATAATCTCAAACACTTTGAATTTGATGTTTCTCTATGAAAAACAATGGAGAACTCTCATTCACTGTTGTCATCAATCATATTGGACTGAACATTTGTCTAAAGGTGCAAGGCTCTATACATGTTAAGACACACACAAAGTGCGCTGCGTACAATCAATGAGAACAGTGTGGGGTCAGCCCATCAGAAGCATTTCTTATTGAATTCTTCCCTCATCAAAAAGGCCTATTCGGTAGATGAGCCCTGCATGGATATTGTGTGTGAGTTGACAGAGGGCTTCCTCCAGCTATTGAGACCGCATCGCTGACCTGTGCACTCAGTGATGGACCAATACACAAGAGGGAGTGGAGTAGGAGCTGGAGGCGGTGGAAGTGGCACGCCTCTACCTTGCACCAGCAGTGGAGGCTCCTGTGGACCCCCGCTTCCCCCAAATACAACTACAACACCTTGTCTGACACAGGAAGAGACCAGCAGTAGCTGGAACTCCTCTACTCTTTCATCTTCAGTGGGATCCCCAGATTCCCATCTTCCCAACCATCACGAAGGGAGTAAGCCTTTCTGGACGGCTGTGTTTGATTATGAGGCCACAGCGGATGAGGAGTTGACCCTACGACGGGGTGACCTACTGGAGGTCCTCTCCAAGGACTCCAAAGTGTCTGGAGATGAGGGCTGGTGGACCGGCAAGATCCAGGACAAGGTGGGCATATTTCCCAGTAATTACGTGATCCGACGGGACGCCAGCTACCCCATGCTTCCTCCCGAAGGCCTGGTTGGTGGGGAGTCTCCACTAGAGATTGACTTCTCAGAGCTGTGCTTGGAGGAGGTGATTGGCGCCGGTGGATTTGGAAAGGTGTACAAGGGAGTATGGAAAGATGAGGAGGTGGCTGTTAAAGCGGCCCGTCAGGATCTAGATGAGGACATCAGTGCCACTGCGGAGAATGTCAGGCAGGAGGCCAGACTCTTCTGGATGCTACGACACCGCAACATCATCGCTCTACAAGGTGTTTGCCTACGAGAGCCAAATCTTTGCCTGGTTATGGAGTATGCCCGTGGCGGGGGGCTTAATCGGGCACTTGCTGGGAAAAAGGTGCCCCCTCGGGTGCTGGTGAATTGGGCAGTGCAGATTGCGAATGGAATGGACTATCTGCACAACCAGACATTTGTGCCAATCATCCACAGAGACCTCAAATCCAGCAACAGTGAGTCACGTTTGAATGTATTTGGTAACCAACGAGGATTCATAGATCAAATTAAAACCATGTTCACAACTATTAAAGGAATAATTCACCTAAAAAAGATTTTAATCCATAAATGAAGCATTCTCATGCCATCCTAGGTAACTTTCTTTCTTCAGCCGAGCACATTTTGAGTAATTTTGAAAAATATCCAAATTTGATTTTCGACACTGAGATACATGGAGCCGGCATGCTGCCATCACGCATGTAGTTTTCTCATCTAACGTAACGTATATTGGCTACATACACTCAAAATATGAATGATTTTTACTTCAAAACATATCTTTCTTCTTTTCCTCAAGAAACATGGAGTCATGTGGACTACTTTTACGACTGATATATGCGCTTCAAAACAGGGGCACTATTTAATGCCATTGCATGCTGGGAAGTGACAGGCTATTTTCCAAAAATACTAGTCATATACAAAAAAAAATGACATGAGTGTGTGTAAATTATGGATTTAAATGAATTTTTAGTGAATTTCTTTAAAAAGAGAAAGTGAAAAAAAGTGAAAGTGACCTATTTTCCAGGTATGGTGACCCATAACCGAAATGTGACCTCTGCATTTAACCCATCCAGAGAGTAGTGAACACACGCACAACAAGTCGTGAACACACGCCGCACACCCGGAGCAGTGGGATAGTTCACCCAAAAATGAAATTTCTGTCATCATTTACTCACCCTCAGATTGTTCCAAACCTGTTTATATAGCAGCAAATGGGGATGAGATCTGTTTGATTACTGACATTCTTCCAAATATCTTCCTTTGTGTTTAGCAGAACAAAGAAATGTATACAGGTTTGGAACAATCTGAGGGTGAGTAAATGATGACAGAAGTTTTATTTTTGGGTGAACTATCCCTTTAACATACTCCTAAATGCCTCTGGTAGAGTTTTTATATGTGATGTACAAACTTGAAACATGAATAGAAAAGACACCGTTCCAAAAACAGACCTAAAATAGTATCAAACAAATCATTAGGTTTCCTCAAAACTGCAAAGGAAACAGCATGCAAATTTGGCACAGGTTGGATGAACACAGTGACGGCAGGTCTCACATATGAAAGAAATAGGCTTGATGTTGTGTGTGAACTTGTATTTTCTGGTCTTTTTTGCCCTCAGCCTCCTCTCATTGCGTTGCTTCCTCTGCTTAAGAAGAGCTGCTCTGCTCTGGAACATGCCTGTCTATTTTTGGTCCTTTGTGCTATTTGCTGCTAAGCGCAGTTAGAGTTTTTGGTTTACTGGGCAGAAAGAAGACAGTCGCTGAATGGCTGTGTGAGTGTATGGATGCATATATGGGTGTGTGTTTAGATGGATGGGGAAAACAGCACTGCATAGTACTGACTGTTTACCTTGTTTGCTAGCAGAGATTGACAGACACTGCAGCCCAAAAGCTAGAGAGAAGATTTAGCAAAGTCCTAATCTCTGTCCTTGTCAAGTCCCCAAAAACAGTCACCTCAGCGCTGCCGCCCCTCCTCGCAGAGATGGGATGCGCGTTTACAGTGCCCCTGTAGACACAGGAGGGGTGAATGCATTAGCTGTCAGAGTTTTGAGTTTCACAGCTCCTCATTATCCAGAGGCTCTGAGCTCAGGTATCCCTTCAAACTGTAGACGTACTTGGAGATTGGCACAGCTGCCGTGGCAACAGAGGCGGATTCCAAGCCCTCCAGCCTCTTCCCAGCTCCCTGCTTTTGCACCCTAGATATCCCCTCCCCCTACAGTACAATTCTGTACAGCGATGCATCACATTGCAAGAATGGTAGAATATCTACTTCAGAGCTTCAACAATTGCAATACTTTGTGTGTTGGTGTTTATCACATTTTTTATTTAGTGACACATCATTTAAGGGTTCATTAAAGGGATAGTTCACGCAGAAATAAAAATTCTTTGATCATTTATTCACCCTCATGTCATTCCAAACCAGACTTTCTTTCTTTTGCAGAACACAAAAGAAGATGTTTTGAAGAACGGTGATAAGCAAACAACAATGGTCTCCATTGACTTTCACTCATGGATACAAAGCCACTGAGACATTTTTCAAAATATCTTCTTTTGTTTTCCACAGAATAAAAAGAGTCATATACAGGTTTTGAGCTGAATGATGACAACATTTTTATTTTTGGGTGAAGTTTAGGGAATTTTTTTGAGGAGTTACAGCATACTAATTTGAATCTCAAATACTATTTAGGACAAATAGAATGTGAATTGGGACACATGGCTTGTGTTTAAAAAAGGAGCTTTGCTATTAAATCAAAATCCAGAAACAAAGACTTTTGGCACGAAAGAATTGGCACGCTAAAATAACTGTAAAATCTGCCCCTCGTGTTGCCTCTGGGGCTAATTTCAACGTACTGCTCTGTATAACTGGGATAATCTGATTACTGTGACCTGCTTTAAAGTGATGTCACTCTGTATTTGAGTTGATTGGCTGCACTCATTGGTCAGTCCATATTGTTAACTGAGCTCACACCGGACTTAAATTACCCCTTATCAAAGAGCGGCCCACAGTACGCCGGCAAAAACAAAAAAGAAATGGGGATCAACTGGAAGCGTGAGTCAGCTGAAATGTAACGCTAAACCCCTGATCACCTTCCCCTGACACTCCTCAGGCAGGCCTTTCCTGGAACACCTGACGGCTAATGGTTAACACGCACTGTCTCGAGCTATCAAATAGCCGTGGCACACGTTCAGTACTTGTTTTTTACTTGTTGATAAAGATCATATCTGTAGACTTAAATTCATTATCAGGTGTGTAAGGTAAAGACACACTGATGTTAAATGTAGGCCTATCAGACTGGGTTAGATTGGCCGATTAATAGAAGTGATCATTTCAACTAGATAAATTAAATAATGTTGAGGTTTTGAATTCAGACTAAATATTTCTTATGGACATTTGGGAAACAATGTTACGTAAATATGTCACTGTAATATTTATACAGGCTGTGTGGGTTATTTTGGATGTCTTTACTTTTTTCTAATATTAACGCCATCTATATCTGTGTACTATGTACAAACTGGCTACAGTTCAGTCATTGGCCATGTGATGCCATGCCATCTTAGCATGCCATTAACTTTTGAAACAACATTTTACCAGCAGATGTAGAAAACAAGAATGAGGTATAGAGAGGAGCAGAAAGTCTGGAAATACAGCAGCACAGCAACAATGACCTCTTTATTGCACGCCCAAGACAGCGATGGCTCGACAATGACAGGAGTCGCTCGCCTGGCAGGGGGAGGGGAGAATGGATATGAGAAAATGAGGACCTATACCTCTCATGAGAGTTCGTATACGGATACAGGGGAGAGGGCTGAGGAATGTGTGTGGATACATGTATGTGTGTGTGGGGTTGAAAAGCCCTTAAGGGTCTGAACTCGCACAGGGGGAGGATGGGGGTCAATGGTGGGTTATAAGTACCGGGGTCACCAGGGTACAGGGACAGCATCACAGAACTGAAGCTGTGCTGAAGGAAGACTCATTTGTCATTTGTATTGCAGGCTTCAGTTTAAATGACTAATTGCTGTGGTTATATGTCTTTGTAATTGTCCTGTAGCTTTACTGGTTGAACATGACTCTGAGAACACAAAGGTCATAGGTTCGATTCCCAGGGGTGCACATATTATATGTACTGTAAGTCACATTTGATTAATAAAGTGGAGACGTGCCCATGTAGGACATTGTGGTAAGATACGCCATGTACTTATATATCTACTTAAATGTATTGTAAATAGGTATTGTCACATTGCTTTTACTACCTGTCTCTCACAGAGTCATTATTCAAAAGTTTTGCTCTCGGGGCTACAAAAGAGGCCTGACAGTTTCACAGCACCGCTCACTTGCCTTTACGCATTCATCCATTGCACAACTGTCACTCAGAATTTTTAGGTGTGCCATTAATAAGTAATATGATGCATTCCTTTCCCACCAATTAGAATGAGTCAGATGCACTAGAGCAGTGGTTCTCAAACTGGGGGCCCCCAAGATGATTCTAGGGGGCCACAGATTTTGTGGCATTTTAGAAATATAGATATTTATCCTACATTTTGTGCAATCAAACATCAGAAAAACAACACCACCAACCAAAAGAATTGATGTTTTAGCATTGTTTAACTGAATATTTTCTTGGTTTAATTAAAATTTTAAGTTTAAGATGATAAGTCTTTATTTGGGGGGCCGCAAAGCAATGCACTCTACATAAAGGGGGCCTTACAACAAAAAAGTTTGAGAACCACTGCACTATAGTGTGTCTTCTCAAACATGCAGGATAGTAAAAGTGGGGCTTTAGTCTTTTTTAATGTTTGCTTTTTTGGTTACTGCACATGACTCATTTGGGTATTATATATTAAACACTAGGGATGTATTGAAATAGAACCATGACCTTGGTGTTGCTAGTGCAGTTGTTTACCATCTACTGGAAGAGCTACTGTTTATTTTCAGTAATCCTTGTACAGATGTGTTAACATGAATACAATTTCCAAGCATTACCTGAGATAAGGGATTTTCTGTAAAAGTGCTTACTCAGCTGTGCCTCCGTGTACCTGTTAAAACAGCAGCAAGTCTTTAAATTGACTTGTTACCAATGAATTTATATTATAGACATTGTTACTCATTAAATATCTTCACCACTACTGCTCATCGATAAGATTTGAAACATCATCCATTTGATGGGAACTTGGGCATCTGCGGCAGATGTGTGTTTTGAGACCGTGAATATTTAATCATCTTTTGTCAATATACACCTATCGTGTGTGAGTGAGACTGAGAAAAAACAGAGGTCAGTCTCTCTTAGTTTAAAGGGATAGTTCACCCAAAAAGGAAATTTCTGGCATCATTTAGTCAACCTCAAGTTGTTCTAAATCTGTATAAATTTCTTTGTTCTGTTCAACACAGAGAAAGATATTTGGAAGAATGTTAGTAATTTTCAGTTCTGGGACATCTTTCACTACCATAGTAGAAAAAAACTATTGTATATTTTTTGTTCTGTTGAACACAATATTAGATATTTTGAAGAATTTAGGAAAGCAAATAGTTCTGGGGGACATTTGACTAGCATTTAAATTTTTCCTACTATGGTAGTGAATGATGTCCCAGAACTGAAAATTGCTAACATTCTTCCAAATATCTTTCTCTGCGTTCATCAGAAAAAAAATGTATAAGGTTTGAAACAACTTGAGGGTGAGTAAATGATGACAGAATTTTCCTTTTTGGGTGAACTATCCCTTTAAACTGTGACACAGATCAAATGCTTGCCAGATAGCAAATGTGCACACACACCAGTATCCAACACAGAATCAATTAACAGACAATAAACAGTATGGCTGGCGGCCTCAGTTAATGAACTGAAACCCATAGCTGACTGAGTATCTATAAAACACTCTATTGGTTAATACATAAGTGGATAGATTTGACCAGGTATGAGAATTTCTCATGTTAAAGAGTAACTTAGATCGAGTCCAATGTTTGGCCATGAGCTCACATGACTGAGAAAGGTGGGCAAAAGCTCAAAGCAAAGAGGACACAATGTGTACACACAAAGTGGTTATCCACACCCAGACTGAGCATACACTATAATGCACTTCGCACACACATGCACATTAACTATGTACTGCAGCAATAATCAAAGTAAGACCTGCCCACACTGCTAATACATACACACAAAAAACATGATGAACATGGACAGTACCACACATCCATTTCCACCGAGCATGCTCAAATATGGAGCATTGTTTTGACATACTGAATGGTAGTTGCTAGGAACACACACTGAATGTATAGTATTCCCATCTGTATACCCTCGCAATGCACTCTAACAATGCATACTAATGTCATAACACAGACAGCCACTATACAGTAGCTCTGTACACAGAACGCACTGACATGGCCAAGTATCACAGATCTTGAAGTGAGAGAAGCATTGTTAGAATGCTGAAAGGATGGCAGGCGGGAGTAGAGAAGCAAGGCCTCTCTTGAAGGGATGTCACACTGGAACAGGTTGTGTTAGCGTGTCCTGTAAACACATCATTAGACTGCAGCCATGTTTTTATTAAAGCGGTCTAAACACACGCGGTTTCTGCCAATTTCATATTAAACTTGAGTACCTATAGAGTAGTATTGCATACTTCGAAATGTTGAAGAGTATTTCGTTTGATCACATTTATAAAAGATAGATACAGTTGTACGATTATTTCTGAAATCATACGGCGCGTGCGGGGGGAGGGGGAGGCTGAACTAAAGCACGTGCGCACCCATTGCCAACAAAACACAGACATCAGTTTCACTCACCTCATGCGGTTCATGTCCGGCATCTTTTATCGCTGGGACGGCTCCATATATCAGTTTCAAACGATCTCCAAATCCAGCGTTATATCCACCGTTTATATAACATTCATCACCCAAATGCAGTGAACAAACAAACACCTGAACTTCGCGAACGTATGCTCTCTCTCTCTCTCTCCTGCACACAAGTGAAAGGGACGTCTGCGCATGCTCCTTCTCCTGCTCTCCTTGCTGCTGCGTGCTTTTCCGGGAGAATTGACCAATAAGGGACTAAGAAAATTTGTTACGAAACAGTTTTATATGTTCGAAAAAAACTTTCCGAAACCTGTACGATCGCTGGGGGAGTGTATCGAGCACAGAAATACAACGTAATACGCCCAACTTGTTTTTTGACAAGTTGACCATGTTAAGCATGAGAAGACAGCACGTTTAACATTGTAAAGAAGTCAGAATGCATGACACACCGTTGCACCACCCCTTTAACCTGTCTCTTGAGGTCAGCTGATTCAGCATTCTAGAGAATGCTAGATGAATTTAGGTCAGTTGTGTGGGGAATATTGTCCATAATAAGAATATCAATACTGGAAAGTATTATTAATTACACAGAATTTTAAATGGGTTAAAATTGTATTTGGTGGTAAGTCAATGCAATTGTCTGGTGACTGTTTACAATTAAAGTATCAGCTGAGTTAGATAATGCAATTTGGCCTTTTTATCATTTTGAATGGAGAATTGATGAATAAATGGATTGTGAAATAAAGTGAGCCAGAATCGAACACCGTATTTGAGCACCACATCTTTGTAAATTAGTTGGATGAATGTGAATATCGCTGCTGTCCTTCCGAAACCTTGTATCTCCATATTTTGTGATTTCTATTTTTTGCCATAAATCATTATTATTAATCACCCTTTATGTTTGTCACTAGATTTAGCAAATATCTAACCAATAAAAACTATTAAAAAGTGCTTGTCAACTTTGAAAACAGTATTTAATCATTTAAAAAGTACTGTGTTTTTCCAGTTAATAAAAAACTGCAAATTTGGACATACAAGGTTTCAGAAGGACAGTGACTATATATTTGTTTATTTATGTATATTGCCCCATAAAGTATTTAGACCCCTAAGCCTAAAGTAAAATGTCTAAATGTCATTACGCAACATAAAATATCAAAGAGACAAACATCTAGCATCTAAAAAGAAAACCTAATGTGCGCCCCAAATCAAATACTGTTGTACTGTTTTACGCTATTTGGTAGTTTTGGTAGCTATTGGTAGCTTTCCTGTAGCTCAGTGGTTAGAGCATGGCGCTAGCAATGCCAAGGTCATGGGTTTGATCCTAGGGATTGTACATAGTCAGAAACAAATGTATAGCATAATGCAATGTAAGTCGCTTCCAAAGCGTCTGCCAAATGCATAAATGTAAATAGTAGTAGCCTATAAGTAGTGTGTTTTACACTAAATATTTCAGAATGAATTGCGAAATGAAAACAACCTGAAAAAACTGGGGGAAAAAATAGAAAAAAAAACAATTGTCATCATTTATTTACCCTCATGTCATTCAAAACCTGTATGACTTTTTTTTGTGGAACACAAAAGAAGATTTTTGAGAAATGTCTCATGGCTGTATGGTTTTGTGTCCATACAATGAAAGTCAACGGGGACCAATGTTTCTTCTTTTGTGTTGTTTAGAAGAAAAAAGGGCATACAGGTTTGTAGTGACATGAGGTCAACTAAATGATTAGACGATTTTCACTATTCCTTTTATCTTTTGATACCTAATACAATGGCAATTTTATGTGTGACCTTTTGGAGCCACTTTGTAAATTATTTAAGTTATTTGCATGTACTGACTGACTTTATATTAATATAAAGTCTTTTTTAGATTACTTGTTTTTGTCACCTATATTACAACATTAAATACTAATATACAATATAGAATAATGAAGGTTAGCTATCTTCCCAAAAATTTAAGAGAAGATAAGAAGAGCAGCTCTGTCAGGCAGGTATTCTGGTGACAGTCAGGTGCTGCTTGTGTCATGGAGTGTCTCTTTGCATGTGCCACAGGTGACATTTACCTCAAAGAGGCGTGACAGCAGCACAGCTGACACAGGGAAAACCGGCCCTCTGTAGGTACTTTTAACCCTGTGGGACAGGGAAACGGTGCGGTGTGTGCTGGTGTCCTGTTACTAAAACTCATTGAACGCTACACCATCTGATGAAAATATCTCTTAACATTTCTTGAAGTAAACTATTTTTGTGTTAAGATAATAAAATGTATTTTCAATTGCTCTCTGAATTATGTCATAAAGAAAGCCAATGCTGTACTCATAAAAGTATAAATTTAACACCGATGTTTGGAAAGCGCATGGAGAGAGAAGGAAGTAATAACTTTAGATTTCAGCAGCAGTTTTCACATCCCTTCTCCCTATTCAGGCAAATTTTCATGCAGTTCCTGGTTGGTGGTTTGCATTCCAAATGTCCTGAAAAAGACTCAATGTATGTCCAGAAGTCAAGGCCATCACTACGGCACTGGTTGTAATTACACTCTTATCTATTGACATTTCAGGCAGTCTAATATTGACATTTGAACAGAGTAAGGGCAGAAATTTGACTCTAATCGTGAATGCGTAACCTCAAGGACTTCTTAAAAGCACACGCAACAAAGCAGCAGCATCTAATGTCAAAATGACTGTAAGTCACCATGCAGAAGATTGTATGAGTATAATGCCATAATAATATCATTCCTGGAGGGCGACATTGTGCCGTGCTGAATAAAGTATCAGACTTTGGTTTTGCATCTGGATCCAAGTAAAGGTATCTGTGACATGAGGTCTTCGGATGTAAAGTCCCAGCACACGCTATGAGATTGAGGCTTGCGGTTTCTTGTGATGTCTGTCATGTTGGAAAACTACTCAGCTAATATAGACTAGATGTGCCCATAACAAAACCATTATACCAGAGGTCTTGATTCTAAAATTTGGTCTCACGCAAATATGCACACATAGCAAACTTTATTCTTGACTAGAGTGTCAACATGTAGGAAGGCTTTTCAGTCACAGAATGGGAAATATAACCAAGATACATCAATGTCACAATAGTTGGGGAGACAAAAGCAACAATTTCATTCTCACAATGTCATTGGCTATTGCACACCTGACAGCTGGTCAGTCAGATTTTTAACCGTTTAGTTGCAGATACGTCGCCGATTTAAAGGTCTGTGTAGGACATTTTGCGGTATCTAGCAGTGAGGTTTGGGAATTGCAATCAACGGCTCACTCCACCCCTCCCTTTCGAAGCACTAGGCTGAAACAAGACAAAGACGTCATCACGTTTTCACTTCTTTGTTGAAAGAGATAACATATTTACGAAACGCGCTCTGTAGAGCAGTTTGTCCGTTTAGGGCTACTGTAGAAACAACATGGCGGATTCCATGCAAGGGGACCCGCGATGTATGTAGATAGAAATAGTTCATTCTAAGGTATTAAAAACATAACGCTTCATTATGTACGGTCTTTATACACCTCTGAAGACATAGTTATGTATATTATATTGCATTTCTGTCAATAGATCTTCCAAAAAATATAAAGAGGGACAAGCTTCAGACCACATTCAATACACTTAAGCTATTGTGATGATTGCAGCTTTATAGAAAGCATAAAACAGTGATTGTCACATTAGTGACTTGAGTTAGAACTGTGCGACAAATATAGCTTTTCTTTGGTCCAGTGTTCATCATTATATTTTCCACCTCTTTTATTTTCTTCCTTTTACCGTCTATTTTTGATGCCAATGTCTAAAATATCTGCGTCACTCCCTGTGTACTCCCACTTATAAAGCACACAAAGCCAGGAGCTCACGAATACAAATTCATACTTATGCAAACACACACACAGATGATATGCCCCATTTCCTCTTTTCCTTTCTACTCCTGTTTCTCTTTCACCCATTCCCATCATCCCTCTCTCCTTCTCTCTCCTCTGCAGAATGAATGCATGGGAAGGCGACAGCTGGAATATGATTCAGACAGGAATGGAGGAAAATTGGCAGGGAGGGAGAGAGAGGGGGTGAGAGAGATTGTCTGTAGGGCATGATGAAGAGGAAATGTAGTCTCCCAGAGACTGCTGAGGATAGGGAGGAGAAGGGGGCCAAACTCACTGATTGGTCCAAACAAGCCCCGCCCAGCTTAGTCATGGTTCTACTGATTGGTCAACAGCCATACTTGCCACCAGCACTTTTAGTCAATAACCTTTTCAGTGAAATGCTGCTTTGATGTCTGCTCATGTTACTGAGATAAATATTGTGTAGATAAGGACCCTTTCAGTCCACAAATACCATCAAATATGAATTTTTGCTTCACACTAATGCAGCAAGATACAAAGGAGTATTGTGTTTAAAATATGGTCATTTCATTATTTCTTGTTAAATGCATATGATATAATATATTTTTAACTATGTTAGAGATTGTGTGATGAGTGCAAGAATGAAACAGTACCAATTTACCTTGATGAACCCTATTGAGTGTGCACTACAAGTGGTACTGAGAGGACACCCAAAAGTTAACATTCTGTCATTATTTACTTGCCATTATTTACCACATTTCACAATTTTTTTATTGATGTTAATTTTATTGTTTCAATCCTGGAACCTGATTGGTTAATCGGTCTTTGTCAGACACGTGGGTTTATTGTGTGTGACGTCACAGACGTGCCATTTTGGAGGTATCGCTGCATTGAGCAGTGAGCTGAAAGTATAAGTAAACCGTAATTTATATAATTTGTCATTCATTAACAACACAAATCCATACTACTAATAGTCAAGTGCATTTGGATATTACTATATTCTTTACGGTGTAAAAACGTACATTTATTTATTCTTAATTTTATGTACTGTATTTGTCTACCATTGATTTGCACACAATTGTAAGCAATATACCTTATGTGAGTCTCTAACGTTACCAATAAACCTTACCCTGTTAGTTTAACATTTTCTGTAATTCATTTGGCTGTCAACTAATACTGATAACAATCAAATACACATTTATGAAAACTCCATTGTACATACTTTATTATTAAAGCAACACTGGGTTGAAAATCAGTTTTAAAATGCATAACAGAATGTGTTATTACATGCTGTCTGTAATCTTTCTTCCAAGTGGGAAACCTAAAAAAATCTTTCCTAGTCATGAAGCTTTCGTCTGTTTCTATCGTGTGTCTTAGTATTACAACATATTACACAACAAGAACGTACCATTTTATTTCTAAAATGAAGTGAAATTGAATGAAGAAGATAGAACATCTCAGCGTTGATACCTTAGAAATGGCGGCGATACCCATAATGCACTTCGATTCTCACGAGTTTGATGTCACCTGACAAAGACAGATACAGCATTTCAATTGTTTTAAATTATGTAATATAGTAACAGATTCACATCAGTTATAATGACTGCACAGCACCCACAAAGGCTAGATTTGAACTGTATTAACAGTTTATTGTTAGGAACTAAATTTTATTATGGTTAAATGCCACTTACAGTAATTAATTAGTTTAATTACAAAGTGTTTTAAAGGGGTCATATGGCGCGAATACGTGTTTTCTGTGTCTTTGGTGTGTTATAAGCTTATAAGTTATAAGCCCATGCATGTATTAGACACGTAAAATTGCAATAATTAAAGTGTCGGAACAAAAGATGCATCCTATCTAAAAGCGAATGCTCACCCAGACCTGCCTGAAATGCCTTGTGTAACCACACCCCCACAAATCTACTTCAGTTCGTGGTGTGATTTGACTTAGACCACCCAAATGTATACTCAACTCAACTTTATTTATATAGCGCTTTTACAATTTTCATTGTTACAAAGCAGCTGCACATGAGACACATTGACTACAAGCAAAACAATCAAAGTTGTACCTGCAAAAACAAGAAAAGGTTGAAAACACAGAAGACAGACACACCCACACACAAAACACTCCACACACACAACACGCACACGCACCAACACACACAGACACAGAGACACACACACACACGGACGCGCACGCACACACACACAACACACACACACACACATACGTACACAGACAAGTACGCACACACACACACGCTCAGTGAGAGCACACATTTAGGATAAAGGAGAGAGAAGCACAGGTCAAATATAACAGATAATAAATTCCTATATGCAATATTAATTAAGTAAAACTTTAAGATTCTAAAGCAGCCCCCCCGGTCAGGCAGATAGTGCAAAAACAGTATGCAAACGGTGGCGAGGAACCCAAAACTCTAATCGAGAAAAAAAACCTCAGGAGAACCCAGGCCCAACCAGGGGATTCCAGTTCCCCTCTGGCAAAAGCTGCTGCCTCTGCACAAGCTCCAGAGAACTTGCACAACAAGGCTAAATAAAATAAATAAACTTAATAATAAAATAAATTATAGTTTAAGATTATCATTAATATACGCAAGTAATGTGGGCGTACCTGTCCACATTACTTGGGCGTACCTGTCAGTACAATTGCTTTGGAACCTGATGTTCCGAATATGAAGAGGTGTTACATTTCCATCACACGCTTGCAGTATTCGACCAATCACCTCGCACTGGTTAACTGGCCAATCATAGCACACCTTGCTTTTCAGAGCGATGAGCTTTGTTAAAAATCTGCGCTTCAGAGAGGCGGGGCAAAGAGGAGATACAAACATGCACGGTATGTGGAAAATACAGCGTTTTTGAACCTTAAATCGTGTATACTGTACACATTGCATTACATCTAAAACAAACGATAATATTCGGTCATATGACCCCTTTAATATTACTCTCCTTCAAATGTGTATTATGTAGTATCTTGCAGTTGAAGGGATTGCAGACGCTCTGCTGTGTATTGTGTCTAACAGCGCCCTTGCATGACTAAATTTACAACCTCTTGTACCTTATGGCTCAATTATAAATCAGTGACTAATCAAACATTTTTTATCACCCTCTTGACTTGTAACAGCAGGGTGAAGACATCGTGATGGCTGGATTATGTGCTGTTTTCATGTGACCAATGGTTTAATCTTCGGTCATATCACTAAGGGTCAAGGGTCAAATGGCTAACTTGTAATGACAACAGTTAAACATGGTTTGCAACGTTTGACAGATGTGTGTGCCCTGACATTGTACCGCACTTTATCATTATCAGCCTTAAGTAGCTGCAGATGGAGACCTAAACAAAGGAAATGCTAAGGAAGTTGTAATTTATGTAGATGGAGATCCACAACTAGGTTAAAGTGTATAATCTGATGAAAGACAACAGTATCAACATTTCCAGTGTCATCATTATCTGATATATGTATCGTACATATTGAGACATATCGGTTTAATACATGTGGGCAAATATTATATAATTATGAATGGAAGTTATGGTTGATGTCCTGCACTTAAAGGTTTGAGGGTGTTTGACAGACTTGTGAAACCTGTGAGACTGTCCTCTCAGATATCATCCCAACACATAAACAATCTGTCACACACACACACCCTGGTTGATGTCATCATTATGAGGACTTTGCATCGGCTCTGTTGTTTTTACAATGATCTAATGATATTGTCTAACCCCTTAAATTCACAGAAACCTTTTTAACATTTTATTTTAAAAACCTTTATAACTTTATTCTCTTATTATCGCTGAAACGGAAAGACACACACAGCTAATGAGCAACAGGAGACTTTAGTAAAGAACCAAAACAACAGTTCATTGGAACAAGCACGCATGTTTGCAGTGTATACATATTTACCATCAATGACACACCCTCGCTTGTTCAGAGAATCTGCTTATTCACTCTCGTGAACTTGTTCTGTTTTTTACACATTCTCACAATTCTATATATTCTCTCTGTGTCGTTCACAATATAATCATCCTCTCACATGACTCCGGTGGCAGCTGTTCCTCAGGGTGATATGGCCATTAACACAGCACTGTAACAATGGCTTATTAACATTGGGAGCAACCATCTCCTATTCTCCTAATCCCGCCATACAGCCCAGCCAGAAACACACACACACACACACAAATACAAAGCTCAGCACAACAGACGTGACTTATTCTTAATATGGAAACAATATAGAAATATTGTATTAAAATAATTAAAACACATTCTAAAACACAATACACACACATTCTTAACCAGTAACATTTTCTTAATAGCTAACCTTTACCTTAAAATAAGGATATATTTACCTGAAAAGCAATATTTCAAGCAAGATCAGCGATTTATTTGAGTTTTTTATGAGACTGATAATCTCTCATTATATCTTAGTTGTTTTAATGGCATGAATACTTGAATGTTGAGAGCTGGAGAAATGTTGCTGAGGCGACACACAGTGCAAACACACGTGATGATAATACACAGAGGTATTTTGTAAGAAGTGGACAGAGGGAAAGAGAGAAAGGATCCACCTGTTCAACCTGAGCTTGTGATCGGTTAGTTTAACAGAAACCCTGCTCCCTTCCTCTCTCTCTCTCGCTATGTCCCTTTTGCATATGTGTGGTGATAAAGCAATAGCAGACTGCGCTCCACCCCACTCAAACCAGTCCAGCTGACTATTGACTCTCCAAACATTTCCATAGCTGCCCACACAGGGAAACACAGGGAGGAACAGCAAAACAGGGCACCACAAACTACCATCACTAGGGTGACCAGGCCTAGTTGTCAAAAAGCTGTAAGGATAACTGGGGCTAGTTGTCAGGTGTTTTATGTTATTTCATACTGTCCTTCAAAGCTTAAAGATCAAAACTCTTACTTTTTTAAGAGCTGTTGGGTAAACAGACAAACAAAACAAAACATCTACTAGCATACATTTATATACTGTAAGGATCAACAACTTGTACATTATGAAGGTTTAAAAGTTGAATTGTTTTCTCAGGATGTGTAACAGGTCTCAGGTGTAAGTGCACATTTTTTTAACTGTGGGCTGAGCAGAATGTCTTTGGTTGAACTCCTTCAAATCATTATGTCATCTAGTGAACCCATGTATTGTGACAATGAGGCTTGATCTTGATCTAACAGGTTAAAGGTGTATTGTTGATTGTGGTATTGTGTATATGCATTCTGGTAGTTCAACACAAGGCTGAATTCACGGAGAACAATGACAGGATCATTCTCTGCGCTAATGCCACTTCTGTGAAATATTGACATTGTACTCCACACGCACTCAACATTGTGTAGGGCCACTTGTGATGCAGGCGTGTAAAGCGTGGACCTTTGGTGTGTATACAGTAAATGATTACGCTCTTCTTTACCTCTGTTACCTGTTAAGAGTTGAGAGCTTGTGTGTTAAGGACCATAGCTCATGGCCGGGAGATCTTATTTCTCTCCGGGGCTCTGTGATGCCTGGACACATGCTACTGACTGATAAATATTTGATAGAGTATAGAGCTTCAGCTCCCTCCAAAAATGAAGAAGCATCCTGCTTACGTAGTCTACACAGAGATTATATTAAAGTCACTTACATGATTAATTGCATGATTCTTCAGTGCATATTATTGCAAAAGAAAAATGTTTGTTTGTTTTCATAATGTGTCATTTTTCATTTTTAGGGATAGTTCACCCAAAAATGAATATTTTGTCATCATTTTTCACCATCATGTCATTCAAAACCTGTATATGACTCTTTCTTCAGTGGAACATAAAAGAAGATATTTCGAGAAATGTCTCAGTGGTTTTGTGTCCATACAATGGAAGTCAATGGGGCGAAATTGGGGGTGTACTGTCACTTTAAAGTGTAGTCATATCTGTATCTGTAGATGTTTGCACTCTAGTGTTATCTTGAGTAAAAATCACGGAAATTGTTTTCTACCTTTGCACAAAGCTGCTGTGAGCCAAGTCATGTTATGAACATCCTATCTGGTTTGACTCCTAATCCAGTGAGTACCACTGAGACTCCTTATTGGACGTTACATGCAAAACTGAACACTGTTATGCAAATCCACAATTCATTTTTCATAAATATCTCATTTTACAATATCCTCGTTGGTTTGATTTGAAATCTGTGCCAAAATTCACTCCATTCATCTTCATTGCTTCGCATCTACTTTGGCATCTAATCTCTTTGTTTCTCATCATATTCCTCCCTCAGTTCTGATTCTGGAGCCCATAGAGAGAGACGATCTGACCGGGAAGACTCTGAAGATCACTGACTTTGGGCTTGCACGAGAATGGCATTGCACCACAAAGATGAGCGCTGCCGGCACGTATGCCTGGATGGCACCAGAGGTCATCAAACTGTCCCTGTTCTCCAAAAGTAGTGATGTGTGGAGGTGAGCTTCTGTGTTTGCGCCTGGAAAGTGACACACTATTAAAAAAATATTATTATTTAAAAATAATATACATAAAATATATAATAAATAAATAAGTGATTTATTATTATTTTTTGCACACAGTTTTGTCATTGTGGTATAATTTATATCTGATAAATCCACCCCTAAACACACATACAAACAACAAAACAAACAAACTAAGTTTGTGTTTCAGTTTTGGAGTGTTACTCTGGGAGCTGCTGACTGGTGAGGTCCCATACCGTGAAATCGATGCTTTGGCTGTGGCCTACGGTGTTGCCATGAACAAGCTGACCCTCCCCATCCCATCCACCTGCCCTGAACCCTTTGTACAACTGCTCGGAGGTACAAATAACGTTTGGGTTCAATCACATGACATTAGCAAGTTTAACTTTAACATTCTTCTGCTTACCAATCGCTTTATCTTCACGAACCCTTTACATCTCAGTCTTCTCGTTTCTCTGCAGAGTGTTGGTGTCCTGACCCACATGGTCGTCCACCTTTTGGGAGTATCCTGAAGAGACTGCAGGCCATTGAACAGTCATCCATGTTCCAGATGCCCCTGGAGTCTTTTCATTCCCTGCAGGAGGACTGGAGACTGGAGATCCAGCAGATGTTCGATGAGCTACGAGCGAAGGAGAAGGTAAGGACTGGATGTCTTAAACAGTCAAAGTCGTGCTTGTTTACATATTGAGGATTTTAGAGAAAAAATTCAAACACAGGTAAACTTTCTATTGAAGTATTGAAGTTAGAAGTACACTACTGTTGAAGTTGCAGTGTGTAATTTTTTGGAGGATCTATTGACAGAAATTTAATGTAATAAACATAACTATATACTGTATGTTTTCAGAGTTGCAACAGTTGCAATTCGCAACCTCGCCGCTAGATGCCTCTACATTTCATACACTGGACCTTTAATGTGTTCTTTTTGTATATAGACGGTTTCATCTTAACAACATAAACAAACAGTACTGCACATGTGCAATTTTCTGAGCCCACCTTAACTTCCGGTACACATTCACAAACAATAGAGTGCCTGTAGATTATTTCTGATAACAATCAAAAGAAACCGAGAAGAACCGATACTTGGCTAAACTTGTCTCTCCAATATTTTGAATTTAGACTGCGATACCAAGCTCAACCGCTAGATGTCAATGTATTATACGGTTTCTTTAAATGCGACCAAACTGCAGGACCCATTCATAATTTTATTTAATAAAATTAAAATACAACACAATTCAACAAATCGTTTATTTAATACAATTATTATACAATAAAATAAAATAATATTAATTAATATTAACATAAATTAAGTTAAATGTAAATAGTTATATTATTAGACACTAGCCAAACACAAACCGGAAGTTAACTGGGGGTCAGGCGCGCGCGCTTCCGGTGAATCGGTCTATGGTACGTCTGCAGATGCAAGCACTGTAATTGATTATAAAAAAAGTCTAGTATGTGAAAATGTAGTCATTTAGGTTTAAATCAATTACACTAGATACAAATATTATACACAATAACCTGCTGCTTTAGTGGTGTAAATTACCTTGTGTTCTGTAGGAGTTGCGTTCTTGGGAGGAAGCGTTGGCACGGGCCGCTGAGGAGCAGAGGGAGCAGGAGGAGCATCTGAGGAGGCGCGAGCAGGAACTAGCCGAGCGGGAGATTGACATCGTGGAAAGAGAGCTCAACATCATTATCCATCAAATGTACCAAGAAAAGCCTCATGTCAAAAAGCGCAAGGGCCACTTCAAAAAGAGCCGGCTCAAACTGGGCCGGGACAGCAACTGCATCAGTCTGCCCTCTGGTGGGTGGAGTGTGAATTTGTACATGTTCAGATATTTGCAAGAGGTCTTTCTTTCTTTCTTTCTTTCTTTCTTTCTTTCTTTTAAAGAATGTAGTATGCTTTTACCATGCCATGGCAATCTAGGATATTTACAGTTGTATTTTATAGTGCTTGACAGGAACATTTAGATTCAGAAGTGTCAAACAAAAGTTCAGGTTTTAAACTAAATGTTAAACCTTGGAGTACTAATGCACAACAAGTCAATGAATGTTATGAATGTCATGCAGATATAACAAACTGACTAAAGGGTTTGTAGCATGACATAATAATACATATATTTTCCTTATATCATGAAGGTTTCGAGCATAAGATCACAGTTCAAGCTTCTCCTAGCGTGGACAAGAGGAAGGGTCAGGGCACTGAAAGCACCACTCCTCCGGCTAGCCCTGGAGTCATTCCTCGTCTAAGAGCGATACGCTGTAAGTAACAAAGAGAGTCTAATGCATTGATCTGGGCTTATATAAGAGATTAAGTAAAACATGAGTAGATTGCTGAAAAACTTATTAGTTATTAATGCATGCTAGCATTGCCTTGTGCCAAGAATCAATGCCTGGACACTTAAAAAGAGTGTATTGTTTCTGTTAAGTGCCTTGAGTCTCTACTTTATGCTCATGTGTTTCTGTTTAATCATCTCTACTCTATATAGTTCTGTAACTTTATGATATATATATATACTCATTTAAATCTAAAAAAATCATTTTCGGACATATTTGTCATCACTGACGTTTAGTGACACCGAGTGATGGGAGGAAGACGTGGGGCCGTACTGCAGTGTGTAAGAAAGAAGACTTTGCAGGAACCAAGAAGAAGGGCCGAACATGGGGACCAAGCTCCACACATCAGCGCGAGAGACAAGGTGGAGAAGACAGGTAAACCATACACTGTAAAAAAACACTTTAGTTTAAATGATATTAAACGAACTTCATTTTCATTTCTTTCTTCTTTGCCAAATACAACTAGATTTTTTAAGTCAGTTTTATATTTATTTAATTTAAATTCATATGACTTAAAAGCCAGGGGTTTTATAATACATTATTTGATCTTTTTCTAAGATCAATTTAAGTTCCTTATCACTGGAATAGCATTCATTTTTTACTTTATTTTCATGCTAATCAGGCATTGACAGTGCATAAATATGGATGTTCCTATGTTAATATGTTCTGTCTAAAATTCGAAAATGGATACGAACTGCAATGTAACATGTAATTGTTTGAACTAATATTTTTGAACATTGAGGAGGATGTTTTGAAGTCAAATTTAACTATAGTACAAGTCTTTTCAAGGACATTTCTTCTTGATATGACGTCTTTAAGCTTCTATTAGGTTCATTTCTATTAGCTGACATTAACAAATCAAAAGGTCCTTTCACAGCATAATGTTCATTTTGTAAGCTGTTTTTTGGCACTTTTTTGCTCATCTGCTTACAGACTAAAGTCTCTTGGGGAGGGGAAGGTGTGGTCCTCCAGTGCTCCAAATTTAGGGAAGTCTCCAAAACATGCTCCCATGACAGCGGGATTCTCGAGCTTAAATGAAATGGGTGAGTCAGACTAAAGTTCTCAGGTCTGATGACCACCATGTCAAATCTTTAACTGAAATTATAAGTCTATATTTAATATATTTGTTTTATCCTTTATGTAGAGGAGCACAGTGAGTTTGAAGATACTTCCCCAGCTCGACTGGCGCCTGAGTTGAGCAGTAATGGAGCCATGGAGGAGATAGGCTCCGGGTCGACAGGTGTAGGGCTGGCAATAGGCTCGCAAGATTCACTTCGACGATTTAGTCAAAGAAAGAAAAGTGACTTGCTGCTTTTGAGATGTGCTTCTATACTGGCTGCTGTGGGCCTTGGTTCTGACATCTTCCAACTGGGCCGACAACAGGTACACAACCTAAGAGAGTTCATTTTCTCTTTATTCTGAAGGTTTCATACAGTATTTAAAGGGATAGTTCACCCTAAAATAAACATTCTGTCATCATTTATTCATTTTCATGTCATTCAAAACCTGCATGACTTTCATTCCTCTGTGGAACACAAAAGCAGATATTTTGAGAAATATTTGTGTACATACGATAGAAGTCAATGGGGCCAATGTTTCACCAACATTCTTCAAAATATCTTCTTTTGTGTTCTGCAGAAGAAAATCGTACAGGTTTGGAATGACATGAAAGTGAGTAAATGATGACAGAATTTCCATTTTTGGGTGAACTTTCCTTTTAAGCTCATTCATTTTCATCAGGAATCTGTCACCTGTACAATTTTTCTCATTCGAATGCAGTAATGTAGTGATACCATCTGATACCATCATTCCATGCAGATGAATCAAGATGAGCAAGACCTGCGAGAGGAACAGAGGAAAAAGAAGGAGGGCCTGTTCCAGCGCACGGGCCGATTCAGACGCAGCACTTCTCCGCCCAGCCGTACACTGTCGCTCTCCCTCTCCCAAAACCGCCATCACGACTCTACCCTGCCCACCATGGACCCGTCTCCCTCAGTAACGCTCCTTTCTCTTTCTTCCCTCTCCGACTGCAACTCCACCAAATCCCTGTTGCCCTCTGACCCTGATGACTTCACTCCCACCCCAAGCAGCGCCCTCCCGGTGGTCTCTCCCGCTCCATCATTAAACCCTCTGCTGGATCTGAAGGCGGAGAGCTTTAAACGAGAGCCCAATCAGTCTCTCACACCCACACATGTCTCTGTAACAATGGCACTGAATCGCGGGCACCGCAGGACGCCCTCTGACGGTGCCATCCGTCCACGAGCACAGACGGTCGTGGGGCATCGCCGCACCCCCTCTGACGGGAGCATGCCCTTTCTTCCTACACCTGCACCTACCATCACACCACTCACAGGTAAGAAAAAAATGTCAGTATTGGGGAACAAACGTTTAGGAAACATTAACCATTTTGCATAAACCAAATAAAATACATTTTCATCTTTTATTCATCTTTTAATTAAAGCAATCTTTTATTTCTATCTTTTTATTTTCGGGTGAAATGTGACCCATCCTCATCCTATTGCTAAAGCGTATGCTTTGGCATAGTTTTTTAAAAGCGTGAATTGTCATTCATTTAAAGAGAAATCTAGACAGTGGTTCTAGACTAAAAATGAATCTAAACAATGCATGTTTCCCCAGGTTCTCGTGAAATTCTCGACATTCCACGCCTACCCGACCCATCTATCGTCCACCCCCCTTCCCATCGACGTAAACCCCCTCCTCCTCTCCCAGTGCCGGATCCGGAGAGCCACACCGGCACGCTCGAGCGTCCCAAAACTCTCGAGTTCGCCCCCCGACCCCGGCCGACCCCAGCTCGAGCACGTCCCGACCCCTGGAAGCTGTCATCTCTGTCACGGACCCTCAGTTCATCTCCAGGTAGCAGCTGCGACAGTCCGCTGGGCTCGGGCGACAGCGGAGTGAGCACCGGGGTCGGCGTCGCCCATCAAAGCCTTCTCGACATGGACATGGAAGGCCAGAGTAAGGACGGCACAGTTCCCCTGTGTGGACAACACGAACAACCCACTCTGTGCGGTCAACATTTCTCATAGAAACAACACAAAGACCCCACATCCTAGACTAATGCACTCACAACCAGCATATTGTGGTGGTCTTAAGAATCATTCCCCACTGTTTGTCCGAAGATTCAACAAGACCACATTTTGTGGCAGGCAGCTCTCACAGAAAATCTGTCCTCTGCAGTGGCTAGACAGACGCCTTCTGAAAAGGGATCGAGTTAGGAGATAAATGACCTTGATTTGTTTATCTCAGGCTGTCTGCAGTGACTCATTGTCTCCGAGCTTAATGGCTGAGTTCGGTTGGTTAAGTGCCAGCCTATGGTGATATGCTTTAGTGAGACGTTTTATTACCCATGGAGCACGAGAGGGCAGTCAAACTACACCCCTATTTCTCTGTAGGTCTGTGACCTTCCTTGTTTGTTCATATCTCCGTTAACACTGGGCATGTCTCTGTTGTCTGCTCCTTGTCACAGTCTCTGTGGGGAAAACCTGTTTTTGGCCTGAAAGAAAAATGACATTGTTCAGCATTATTCCCTCCAGTGTGTACATTGTAATGCTTTCTTTATGTATAATCAGGAAACTTGGGTATGCAATTAATTGCAATGGCATAGGATTCTCTTTGCAAGTTGCATTGTAATACATTAACGAAGTACAGAAATAGATGTACTATAAGATTTTTTTATTTTTATTGAAAAAAAAGCATCTTAAGGACTCTCTGCAAGACCTAATCAGAATGTGAGAGAGTCCAAATGTGAAGCGATTTAAATGAAAATTCAGTCATCATTTACTCACTCTCATGTCACACTGATGTGAATAAATGTAGATATTTTTCTGCTGCTTTTAGGTCATTTTTCAAGCTTAAAACCCTCAATCCCCCAATTTATTGTAATTGCATGGAATAGCACTTCATGACTTGAGGGTGGGTAAATAAATTACAGGTGAACTGTTTCTTTAAATGTGATGTGATTGGCTGTGCTCAGAGCAGAGTCTTTCTCTCTGTGAGGGTATTAATTGTGCGTGTGTTTGAGTGCATGTCAACCTGACTGACAACTGGATGAGCAAACCGCTGCTCCGCTCATTTTTTCCTCTTCTAAAGAGTTAAAACCACATTCAACATCTCTTCTCAACAACACGATAACAGCTCCTGTGAGGAGCTTAATGAGAAAGGACAAAAATTAATTACTGTAACAACTTGCAATAAAAAGCAGACGTGTACTACCTGTTTTTTATGATCGTGTACCAAACAGTCAGACAGACACTTCCTCACCGTCCTAGGTAGTAGTAACATCTGATGTTTTTCCTCAACCTATTCATTTTTAAGAGCAAGGAGAATACACAAGATTTTACCGTGAATCACCTCAGAGAGCATTATGACGGGACATGTGGACAGAGATGTAATGACATCATACTGGTGTTACTTTTGTGCAGGAGATTCAGGATCTTCTGTTGGTGGACTGTACCGTGCTGAGATACACACACTGGAGGGTTCTTAAATTCTTTGTGCTGAACCGATAAACCTGGTAGTAGAAAGTATTTTTTTGACTGTCCACGAGTATGACTGTATATGCGTGTGAGCGTGATTGTGTGTTTGTATTGGTTATCATTTGTATGGGGTAATTCTCTGTGCAGGGGTTGAACAAACCCACCCCTTATTTCCTGTGTGAGGAACACTAAGAGTATTTATTAAAATAATTGTTACAACTAAAGTAGTGGTGTGTTTATTTTGAAACACGGTTTCTTTTAGAAAAACATGGTTTATATTTTTTTATATTTTATTCAAACAATGATTTGAAATCTTCCATTACTGAAGACATCACTAAAGTGTTGTTGTAGTCATTTATTAGGCTATATGTTTTTTAAATGTGTATTAAAGTAAGCATTTAAATTAGTGCTGTCAATCGATTAAAAAAATTAATCGGATTAATCACACATTTTTTCTGTGATTAATCATGATTAATCGCACATAACTATTATATTTTAAAATATACTTTTGCATTTTAATAATTTCACATTTAATCTTCAAATTGATGTAGAAACAACATATTTCTTTAACAGCATCATTTTATGAAAGCTAGCATTTTGATATTAGTACTGTAACTGATGTCTCTATTAAATTGATTATTTTAACATGAATTGTAGCCATTCAACAGTATAATTGAGAGCTCATGTAGGAAACATACAGGAATTGAAGGACACTTTACAGTCTTTATTAATGCTAAATTATAAATTAAATGCAGAAGAATTCTCATTAAAGCTACAAAATCACATTGATTTCTTCTTTTATTTTGTTCTTTGATTAACATTAGTGACAGGAGTCAGAGCAGCACGTTTAAGAGCGCGGCCCCTTTAAGAGCTGTCTCAGTACGCAGATCTGACCGTCACCGCACTCCCATTTTCACAACTCTTTGCATTCATTTAAGGTTTTATTTTACACTTTGAAGTCTGTGCTTAAGAAAATGCTAGACAAAACGGGCTTTCTGACATAATCTTGTGTGGTTTTATCCATTCAAGCACGAAAGAGAACTTAACACGGATGCTCTGTCTGACAGAGATTCACCGACGCAGCCTTCAGCCCGTGACTGTTTACACCAGACTGGACCTCGCGTTGCGTTTTGCCGCGTCCCACAGTTTAGAAGCTGTCTATCTCCATTGAACGCGTCAAAGCAACTGTTTCAAATCGCGCTTAAGTGGTTTAAAAGCCTGTACACGAATAAGAGCGTGATTACATAATGTAACGCTAGACAAAGGATGTCAAAACAAACGGATGCTGCGTTAATTGCGATAAATATTTTCTCACGCGTTAATTTGAAAAAATTAATCGCATGCGTTAACGCGTTAACGTTGACAGTCCTAATTTAAATATATTTAAATGACTTCAAGTAGGCCTAAAGTTTACAGTATTAGCCTATGGTAGTTACCGGCCAAAAACGTATTGATGCAAATCTATTATTTTTGGTTATAATTTATGGGTATGTGAAGATTTGTCAGCGTAATTTTTAAGAGCTATAAACAATAACAGTAAACTTAGAATGGTGTTTTTTAATAACGGCCACTAGATGTCGACAAAGTCACGCACCGTCCTTAGACATGACGCAATTCGTTCCTAGAGCGATTTTATTTGAGTTGATGGTACATAACTTAAGGGGTGTTCACAAAACAAGCAGAACCTTAAAATTGTTGTAGGGCATATAATGATTGTGATAAACTTTCGAAAAACGCACGAATTAGTCAATCATTTAGAAAGAGCTGTGGACGACAGCATGACATAAGAAGCTCAGCAGCCTCTCCAGCGAGCGCGCACACGTCTGTTTACAATAGCGAATGTTCCCTCACTGAGGACAATGGGAAGACACCACTCTGAGGTATTCCTCTCCCTGAGAGAGACGTAAAGAGAGAGAGAGATAAAAACACAAAAAAGGATAATGATATGCGTAAACCCACTTTGGATCTGACCAGTAAACCCTTACCATACGGTATGGAAGATTATAATTTATATCACCATACATTTAATGCGAATACCATGGTTATATTGTGGTTCCTTTAGTAAAACCATTAGTTGTCAGCCTCATACTAACCACTGCTCATGATACTACACATGTGCACATACAGTATACACAAACAGTAATAGCTTTGCTCTTGTCTGTGGAAGCAACAGCCACTATGAGCTTCCAGACGCCAGCCAGTTACTTAGCAACCACACTTCACTCCCATGGCAATGCTATAAAAAGCAACAACAGAGAAAAAGCGGGAAGATGGTGGACATGACAACACCATATGAAGGACTGTGTCAAAAAATTACAGCACACGGAAAGGCTATGTTTTGACATTTATTGTTTATTTTTTATGTGTTGATGTAATAATGCTGTTGCAGTATATGAAGACACATTAATGTTATAAATCTACATGTTGTCAAACTAATTTGATTGAAAATGAGAGGATATAGGCTTAGTAGCCATAATTGTTGATCATTGATCAGTAATAATTTGTCATGGATAGCTTACCTAAACAAGGTTTTAGATCTTTACTCTCTTTCACCAGCATTTTATTTCCCTTTTGACTTTTCTCATGTAATGTTGTGTGTTTCTTTAATATTTACAGCCCTGGATGCCATTAAAGCAGTCAGTGGTGACAGACCCAGCTGGCTCGAGAATTCAAACAAGTGCTTAAAATCTGTGGATGCTTAACCTGATGGTGCTTGTCACTGTGACGAGAAAGGTGACAAGAACCCACAAGCACGCACACTCATGGACACTTGCCAGAGATTTTTATTGATTTTATAATGACCCAATGTTATTTTCTATCTCCTAGCTTTAACCACACCCTTAAACCTAAACCTCACAGAAACCTTTTTGCATTTTAACATTTTCAAATAAGCATCATTTAGCCTACTATGTTGTTTATTAACCAGTTTCACAAGATCTCAGGTTTACTATCCTTGTCAAGACATTTGCTGGCTACACCTGTACACACCAATCTGTTATCTCTTTCCCAATCTCCTGTTGTCAAATCCTGTTGATTTATAGGGGTTTCAAATAAACAAAAGCATTTCATTCTCCAAATACAACATTGAGGTTTGTCTATTGAAGTGGAGACTGCAGGTTGACTGTCATCGAATAATTTCTTCTCTAAATTTTGAGTTTTGCACTAGTAATATTTTAGCATAAAAACACAAACAAAAATACTCTTACAGTTTCTCTTTTAAACTTTATTTGTAGACTTCAAATACCAATCGATAGTGCATTCTTGGACTTGCAGGTAAATGTAACCAGTTTGCATGTCTTCCGATGTCCGGTGGAAGTAAGAACTTCCCAAGGAGGCAATAAATGATTGCATTAATGCATTAACATTGTACCCGGTCCAAGTCTCTCTCTCTCCAGAATGGGCAAGAAAATATAAACAAACCAGCAGATTTTCTCTCTCTTCCGGGTCACTAGGATGCCCTCGCCCCTTCTTCCTCTCCAAGGAGTCAATATTGTCATTCAATGAACCACCCCCAGATGGCCTATCCTTCTGGAGATCAAAGGGCATCCCCTGAATCCTTGGTCTTCAGACAAAAAACAAAGCCAAGACATCACAGATAAGCCAAGGTACAAGAGGAAAACCGAACATATACACAGGTACAAAGCTGCCCCTCACAAGTCAAATATATTTTTCATAAATATCTTTTATTTATCCGTCTCGTTTGCTCTCTGACATATCCATAAAACAATTTCATAAAGTAAAGCTTTTGACAACCATTTTAAACCACACAAGTCTACTTTGACATTCAACAAACACATACCTCAATTGACATCCAAGAAAAGTAAAGTACAGTTAGTTAGTTTATTTGCTTGTCCATAAACCAGTTTGTGCTTTTGTTGTTCAGTCAGATTTGATGTTTCTGCATCTGTGCAGAGAGAGATCCAGCACATGGGGACATATGGACCACAGCTGAAAGAAGCATAGGTGATGACCGAGATATACAGAAAAGCACTGCTCTGTTATGGACAAAATGATCTTTGCCATTTACAGAAATGAAAATAACAGCAAAGATAAGGTGTAGAGAGAAATGACACGAAACTGAAGAGACGAGACAGAGCTGAAGATCTTGTCAGAACAGTACAGAAAGAGAGAACGTGATTTCTGCTTTCAGTCAGTTTAAAGGTGCACTTACTATGTTTTTGTTTTACGTTTTGCTGACAATTCTTCATCCAAGTGCTCTTAGACTTTATACTGACACCTATAGGCATGGATGCATGATGTTGTTGATAACTTGTGAATATAATATTTGTATTTGTGTTGTTCTTTTTCATATTGTTCATGAATTTGCTATTCTTCTTTAATCTTTGGTGGTCACCAGCTCCATGTAGGAATTTTCCCAAATGGGGCACCCTTCTGAAACCTAAAATGACAAATGGGATACCCTATCAATGTGGTGGCTATTGCAAATTTGCAAAATCTTTGGTGTATGTCATTAAATTCTAGAAGTAGCCTACTATTAAATATTTGTGTAAAATTACCAACTGCACCTTTAAGACACCAATGATATAACTGGATTTGTTATTTTCTCCAGTGTCACAGGAACGGCCATTGCCTTATATGGCATACATTTGCCTTCCAGCTCTGAATTCTAGATCTCTTCTCATTTGAATCCACAGCACAACATCCCCAGAGTTCCACTGACACTATTAAATCTGTTTTATAAGGTCAGATGGATAATTTCATCTGCCTGTCCTCATCTCTTCAAAGCCATTTATCTAAACCAGACTCACTGTCGAATGCTTCCGCACGTTTTAACGAATCCATGGAGATGCCCCTTTGGTGAAGAAAACATCCCCAAATTTTTGATCCATTTTATCCATCACATTGCTAAGAATATAGATTTTGATGTTTATAAAGTATACCATTAAAAGAAGGACAAACACCAATGCTATCTTAAAACATTAACGGTTGTCATTACAACCTTTTTCAAAGTGTTTTAACCGTGCCACAATTTTGTAACACTGATGATTTGGGGTAGATATGTAAATTCTTATTTGCACGCGCGTGTCAGACCTTTACCAAGTGCTTCTGATAGCGTTGATCCCATTTTTTTTATAAAACACATCAGGGAGTTTTCAATATGGCTCCATTAGTTATTAACATAACAGCAGGCTGCTTTACCATCATGACATCATCAGGTTGACGGGGAGGGGGGCTATGAGACAGTTCAATGTTACAACATATGCCAGGAGAAATGGACGACATGGTTCACGAAACACCTGCTAACATCAGTACAGAGGATTTTGTTCCTTTAAGAAAGGGAAAGATAACAACTTGCTTAAACTACTTCCATTGAACATTGATCAGCAAACCGAGAAAAACAAAATCAATACTGAAGGACGAATTACAAACACTTGAATTAGCCCTTGAATTGAAATAGTTTAGAAATTGATTCGAGATATGCCCAAATTCAAGAGAGAGAAAAAGAAGGAAGCGGAAAATAACAGGCATTGCAGGCGAATGTGAATAAAGATCTTGTTCCGATACATTGACCTCTCACTTTCTCATGTGTAACGAGAGAAGTGTCTCTTCAAAGTGAGTTCAGTGGTCACGATCCTAATCATTGAACTTTATCATCTGCATTTCAGTAGCAATGTTTGATACATGTGCTTTCACTCTTTTCTCTTCCAAACAGATTCAAAACTAACAGGACCACATCTCATTTCAACCATCCCACATTATTTTTCATTCTATAAAATACATTATGCACATTTTGATATCCGTACTTGATCATTTAACTGTTATATCAGACCCCCCCATGGTTTATATAATTATTATACAGCATTTCCGCCCTTTTGTTTTCTTGCGTGTTGTTCATTCGTCAGTCAGATTCGCCATACCTGGGAAATGAAAAGCACCGGGGAAGTTTGATTTAAAGGGACAGAGATACCTCAAAGCGAGAGAAGACAGTTGTGGGATCTGTGCTGTAGCTGTGCCCTGCTTTTTGAGTCTGCTTTCTGAGAGGGATACAGCACATGTATCCTGGTTGTCCAAAAGGATGAGAGGCATTGTGGGAAAGGGGAGAGACTCAGAAAGAGAGCTTTTCTATAAGGATTAGGGCGTGGCATAAGGGGGCGGATCAGGGGGCGGTCGGAGTTAACCCAAAGACTCTTTCCCGCTCTCGCGCACCTGCTGACCGGTCTTGCTCATCTTCATCTCCGTCAGTTGGATGTATCGCAGTACGTTTGTGTCTGGAAGGAGAAAAATGAAGCAAAGAAAAAAGGATCAAACATCTTTAATTGAATTCAGTTGAATAAATGTCCTTCCAAAACCTCGGATGTCCTAGTTCGCTGTTCTCCAGGAAATATAAAAAACACTGTACTTTTTTGTTAAAGTTGGCAACCACTACTTTTTATTGGTTAGATATTGGCAAAACCCAGTGACTAACATCAACGGTGACTAATAATAATGATTTATGGAGATACAAGGTTTCAGAAGGAAAGCAGCGATATGATATAGAAGCATATAAAAAGCACCTGTGGGTTCACGGCACTTAGCGTCGCGTAGGTAACGCAGGGCACACTCGTAGTCTCCCAGGTGGTAGAAGGCAATCCCAGCACGGTACATGGCCTTGAAGTGATCCTGCTGGTGTCCCAGTACCTTCAAACAGTATTCCTTAACTCGCTCATAATTCACCAGTTCTGACTGCAGCAAGCAAGCTATAAAGAGAAAGAGGGGGGATTTAGTACAAAGAAAAGGACAAAACAATAAACCAGGTATATTCGAGAAATCAAAGAACAGCTAGGTAGAAGGGAATAAAAATGGGCAGGAAAATAGCCATAGAACACGCTCTAGAAAACCCTGGGCAGGGAGATAAAGCAGGAGACAGTGTGTTTTCTCATAGTCATCAGTTATATTAAAGGTCTGAGGGCAGCAGTTTTTTATTGCTGTTGGTCTCAGTTAGGCTCCAGAAAACCACATTAGCACAAAGTAAAGGTCTAATTGCATCTTTTAGCCACTGTAGGCTCAGGGACAATAATGAAGTAATTGTTTTGTCGGCTAGTCTAAGCTGTTGCTTACTGTATACTCAATACAGTAAGCAACAGCATAGACTAGCAGAAAATGTTTACATTTGTGCTAGAATTAAACTATCACTAAACAGAGCAAAACAATAATGAATAAATAAAACATAAGGCGTGTCCCAAATCGCCCACATAGGCACTATTCTACGCCATTTTGTTCATATTCAACTGAAAATATAAAGTGTGGAACTCCGAACACCTTACGCACTTAACAGTCGTAGTTTCGCTTACGTTAGCGGAAGGAAGGCGGGGCTATCAGACGCTGCTCTACCAAAGTTTAAATCCGATGGCAAAACAGATATAAATTACATTCAATGTACAATCTACAAATTGATTTGATTGACACACATTGTGTTGTCATCTGGGAAACCGCATATACTTCCGGTTAGTATAAAAAGTATTCCCTTTGACGATACTATCCTTCTTAATTTCGCACACTAGATAGTTGAGTGCATAGGTTAAGTGCATAGTGTATAGCATGTCATTTGGAACACAACTATAGAAAATAAAGCTGCAATTTTTCAAAAACAGTTATTGACCAAGAATATAAACAAGCAGTTCCAATCAACATTCCAACAACAGTAAGTCTATAATAATAATATATATTATTAATATTAATAATATAATATATATTATATATAATAGTATATATTATATATATCATTTGGGTCAGATTTCACAGGAAATTACAATTATTTTAAAACTAAATTAAAGCAATACGTCACAAGGAGCCATGGTTTACAATGATTCTATAACAACGTGTTAGCCTAAAACCTATTAGCCGTTATAAAATCACTGTAAACCATGGCTTCTTGTGACTTTTTGCTTTTATAGAACGGTTACTCCATATACATAGCAGGGTTTCATCAACTTAAACAGTAAATAAAATGCAATGATATTAATAAAAATAATATTGCTTCGCCAAACAATGTAGTTCCTCAGACACAGAAACGACAAACTAACCAGAACTAACCGTTTTATAACAATACATCAAGTAACCTGCAATTTTATGTTTCAAACAGAGATGGCCATAGACAGACAAAACTACGAATTGCCGCTTTAAAACACAATGACTGGCAGCTCTGGTATACCTGACAACAGCATGCAAATTTTCCACTCTCATTGCCAGTGCTTATTGCAAGAACGACTTAAACATCGACGGTCCTTGGTTTAAAAAAGCAGTAGCTAATTAGATGCATTGGCCCTGAAAGATCATCTGCACAGCAGTAATTCATTACTGTTGTGCCTGCTGGGCAGCTGGTCTGTGTTGTCAAGCACTTGTCCAATCAGTGTTATTTATTCCAACAGCAGATGACATGGCTGGACGCTGATGGCAGGGGCTGGGAAACCTAATTTCATACTTCACTATGATCTCACTGATTGTGGTGTGCGTGGCATATAGGCGGTTAGGACACCTCCTGCAGTTTACACAGATTGCTTTTGTTATCAAAACTGGAAGATAAACAGTTATGATTGAGAATGAAGATTTTGTTGACTGGAACATTAGTCACTAGCAAATTTGTTGACTCGATTGAATAAAAGGTCAGATTTTCTGGCCTCGGTGGAAGCACACAAAATGTTCTTTGGAACAATCTCAAGTCATACTGGGATAACATGGATCATCGGGTTGTGGAAAAACGAACAGTTCATGCCATGTATGCTGTCATTTAAAGGAATAGTTGGCCTAAAAAATGAACATTTTCTCATAATTTACTCACCTTCATGCCATCCCAGATGTACATGACTCCCTTCTTCAGTCAAACACGAATTAAGATTTTTTTATAAAAATATTTGTCACTTTATGTACACTGAAGCAAGAAGAAAATATTCATCTGGAACGGCATGAAGGTGAGTAAACTGAGAGAGAATTTTCAATTTTGGTTGAACCGTTCCTTTTAGGGTTGGCAAAATGGGTGCATACTATTTCAAATCCTCTGATGTACATAACATTACAATTGTGTAATTTAAAAACATGTTTTGCAGGTAGTACAGTACCATTTGTAGAGATTAATGTAATACGGAAATTAAACAAATGATTCCTTGTTCGAAAGTCTCGGATCATTTTTGTCAAGACGGCCATCAAAATCAATACCGGTTTACGTGTCAGCTCAGCATCAACCTGACTGACTAGCAGATGTATGACCCCTGCCAAGGTTAATGTGTATCTGTGCAGCTGAGAGCCCGCTGACCACCGAATACACTGTGCACAACTGCTGCTTCATCCTGACAACCTCCCTCTGTCCTTTCAATCCTCTAACCTTCACTCGGCCTGCTGCTGACACCTCTGTGTCCAGTCACGAGTAACAGCAGGGAGTCAGCAGAGACAGAGCACAGAAAGATGAGAATGTATATATACTTCATTAGAGAAAAACAGTTGCTGAAAACAAAAACAGGGCAGGAATAATGGAAGCACATGACGGGATCAATATTTTGCAAACTATCACATATCAGGCATCAAAGACAACCACCTTTGGATTCTCTGAACAAAATCAAAGCCCATAGGTTTGATGGTGCTGGCTGGATAGATGATGATGTAAGAGAACACAGATCGCTGATGAAATAAAGACTCTTAAACTAAACCTAACTTCAGCTGACTGCTCATAGTTAGACATTCACATACAGTCAGTGCAGAGAAAAACATGATGTGCCCAACCTAATAAAGCTTATGAAGGCTGAAGGACCTAACAAGAGCAACGGTGAGATTAATTATCATTATATGACAAATGAAAAGTTAAGAAGAAACATCTTAACCTCAGTTTTGCTTGTCAAGGCTTCCCTGCTCTCCCACTCAATCTCGTTCCGCCTTTTCAGTTGTTTTAGCCTCTGGTTCTTCTCTTTTTTTTCTCTACTCTCCTTTTTTCGCAATAAATTGCTCTCAAGATAACACGGTCTGAAATTTCATGACACAAAACTGCCTCTCGTACAGAAATGGGTGAGAGAGTGAGAAAGTTCTACTCCTGTTTCAAAAGAACATGCTGTACAACAATATTTAGTGTTATGTTGTATTGAGTTTCCCTCTCTCTGTCCATAGGAAAACAGTTTTCCCTGAGGAGTGTGCTCAAACTGTGAATTTCTATTTGGTCCATATTACCTGGGGTGAATTCGGGTAACCTGGGACAATTTTTGCAATTTTGACTTCTGCGATTTATTTCGATATCTATCTAACACATTAGACTTTTCTGAAATCCCGTAGATGTTTTCTAACCACACCAGAAGAAAGAATTTAGATATGTCTCCTCTGGGTATAGTGTTAGTGTTTTTGTGCGCCAAAAAAATTCTGCCTAAATTTGATAATCTGGGACAGGTCACTTTGTAATCTGGGACATATGTATTTTATTTGGCCTAAAAAAGCCTTTTCACTTTACTTTATGCATGCCAATCACAATATCACCAATTTTTAAAAAGCATTATGAAAAAAATGACAAGTACAGAAATCTCCAAAAGAAAATGTATATTCCAATGTTTCTATCTTTACACAGGATTAACAATCTACTGTGTTAATTCATTTAAAACTCTATTAAAATTGTTTTACATTTGTTTAACATTGTATTAACATTTAAAAAAAATCTAAAACTAAAATTTAAAATTTAAATTGAACAGCAAGCAACAATTTGATTAACAGATTATTCCTTCGGTTCTCCAAATTCTCCATTAAAATTGGGGCTACTCGGGGAACAAACACTCTTTGCAGGTGAGAGAGACCCATCGTCATCTATCTAATGTTTTAACCTCCAGAAGTCTACAATAACACCCATTTCTCATTATGGCATACTGTATATTAGCCATTGTCACTAGACTTATAAAGTCCCTAAATGCATATTTCCCCCATTTGAAGACTGTCCCACATTCTCAATCATATTTGATAATGTGGGACAGCAAAAAAATGTTTGAAAGAAAAAAAAGCTAAAACACATTTTCAAGACTTTAATACATATTTTGTTGCTAGAATAGATAACAAACATAATTAGACAAAAATAAGGAACATTGTCTTATTTTTGACAGATTTATGTCCTCAACATTAATTCAGTCAGATGCCACTGACCTTTGTCATGCAATTCCCATGGGAGCTTCTTGATTGAGAAGTGCCCCGCCCCTTTCTGTGCAATTGCCACATGAAGTCATGTGATTTCAGTCACATGACATCCATGCTAAAATTACAGTTAAATTCCTATTCACTAAAATTTGATAGAACAGGAAATAAACACACTGGAGTTTAGGTGTCCCAGATTAACCCATGTCCAAGATTACCCGAATTCACCCGACTGTTTTTTATTCCTGAGAAAACCATCTCTGTCTTTATAAAACACCACAACTAAAGCTAAATTCTTGCAATGCTGCATGATGCATCTTCATTGCATATAGCCATGGAAAAAAATAAGAGACAATTCCAAATTTTCATTTAATGAGCATTTCTAGATTGTGGCCATTCCAGTCCAGTGTCTGGCAAATTTCAATAAAATCAAACCTCATAAGTGATAAAGTCATCCAACAGCAATGTGAAAGACTGACAGCATGACAAGACACATGAAAACTGAGATAAAAATCCAGGTTATCACATAAAATGGTTGAACCTAAATACATGTACAAATATTACTGTTGTTTTGCTTAAAAATTGTTAAAAGAAACTATATGTTTTCTTTGCAGTATTTGAGGTCTGAGAAAATACAAAGCATTGTTTCTGTTATTTTTACCTATCTCTCCAATTTTCATTTTCTGCAAATAAATACAAATAGAAGCGATATTTTTTTTTGAAATTTTGGAGAAATATTGTTAGTAGTTTACAGAATGAAACAAAAACGGTAATTTTACCTAAACACATACCTATAGTAAAATTGGCTGTATTTGGGACATTTTACCACCTTTCTGGGTAAAAAAAAGCTAAATAAAATGCCTTCTGGCATCCCATCCAATATAAAAATAAAATGAAAATTAAATAAAGAAAGGCAGATCTCTAAAACGTCTCTGAATGGCCACTGCATACTAATGCAAAACTTTAAAAAAATCAGCACACAAAACATTTTGTCCCCTCCATTCCATGCATCATAACGGTGACCTCTGACTTCTGCAATACTCATATTTGCTGGGCCGGTGTGTCTCATTAGGCTGGCACCAAAATGTCCTGCTTTAACCTGGTCTTCTTTTCCAAGGCAGCTTGAAGAGAAAAAACTGCCTTTCAGCACATCGAGTGTCCTGTGACTGTCCATCTTCATTCTGGGCAACTGGAACCCTGGCAAGCTCTCAGTGTATTCGGTTTCAGGCAATAATGGACTAATGGGTCCTAACTCTCGATATCCTGATCTTTTTCTTTCTAGAACACACCTACAGGCACACATACACACGCGCGCACACACGCACACACGCGCACACACGCGCACACACACACACACACACACACACGCACGCACACACACGCACACACACACACACACACACACACGAAGTCTACAGGCTAATTTATAACACAAATGGATAAGGCGTGGCAGTATGGATACTGTGGACTGTACTTAAGTGTCTGTTGAGTGGTTCTATCTGTGTAATAATGACGGCATCACATATTAATGGACACGATGCACTTTATGCTACATCAAAGTTATGTGAGAACATAACGGCAAAGAGTACAGCAGAGCCTGAAAACCAGAGCTGGTCATCTGAGAGGGACAGACTGTAACAGTCCATCTTAACATAATTCAGCATCGGGCATATGGGTGTTTGATAAATATGTCATGCATGATAAAGCAAAAAATAACACAAATCTGCTCTGCTGTACTTCGATGTAAAGATGAGTCAGTTCTCTTTAATGGTTCATTAGTTTTCTATGGAGGTTGGTTTCCTGTGCCAAGAATCCAGTTATAGGAATCGTTCCCCTAACAATTCTGTCATTTCAATATTTTTATTTCCAACAATCAGATTCTTTCCTTTAAAAGCACAGTGTATGAAATTTTGCGGCATCTAGTGGTGAGGTTGTGAATTGCAACCAACGGCTCAGTCCACCCCTCCCCTCACCTCACCCTTTCGAAGCACTACGGCAGCTGACACAGGACTAAGATGTTGTCACATTTTCGCTTCTTTGTCAAAGGAGCTTATGCGCTCTGTAGTGTAGTTTGTCCATTTAGGACTTCTGTAGAAACAACATGGCGAACTGCATGTAATGGTATACCTGCGGTGTATGTAAATAGAAAATCTCATTCTAAGGTAATAAAATCATAACACCTCATTATGTAAGATCTTTATACACCTCTGAAGACATAGTTATGTATTTTAAATTGTATTTCTGTCAACAGATCTTCAAAAAAAAAAAATACATGTTGGACCTTTAAAGGACCCATTGTATGAAAGTCACATTTTTTCTGTGTTTAAGTGCTATAATCGGGTGCCCGGTGCATCTAGCAACCCAGAAAACGTGAAAAACAAGATCCCAGTAACTTTGTTTTGGTAAGCCTTTCTCTGCAAGCATGTGAGAAATCGAGCCGTTCAGATTTCGCTCCTGATGCGACGTAGACGCAGGCTTTATTATAATATTACCGCCCCTTAATCTACACAATTCCACCCACGGCGCTGCCGCCATTGTTGTGTTCACAAGCGACAGAGGTGTACGTGACGCCATGGCTAAAGTTCGTGGACAACATGCAATGTAGTCGCTGCACAGAGTCCCAACCTCGGAAGACACAGGAGTGGATTTATTTTATTTTTTGTGGAAATCCCATAAGTAAAAACCTGCTTGTTTGCGCGAATCACTTCAAGCCGAAGTGCTTTTTCAACCTGGGACAGTACAAGCAGGATTAGCTTCAAAGTTGTTCCTCAAGAGGGATCGAGACCGACTGAACGAGACAAAACTGACGATGTAAGTAATATTTATCAACAGTCTGAATTGACGTACATGTACCGTATATATAGGAGGATAACGTTAGCATACGACAGCGAAGGGAACTAAGTCAGTCACGAGCTAAATAGAACATTCAAAGCCAGTGTTAAACTTACTGTATATTTATATGTTATTTGGCAAATGGGCACTTGGAGTTTAGCTGTATGTATGTTAATACATTATGTGCGTTAATATGTTCAGCTGCAGCAAGCTGTTTGTTTTGCTAGTGAACAGGGGCGAACACTGGGGTTAGTTTCGTTTTAAACGTCTCAAATCATTCGTCCTTAGCCTGAAAAATCTGTCACAGCATACTAGTGTGTAACGTTATAACTTGTCAAAGACGAGCACTAAAATCCACGTAATTCCGCGGAGATCTGTAGGTGCGCATTCCGTGGATTTTAGGCAAGTATACACGCACAGCGTGAGCTCTGTTTGCTGTGACGGATTTTTTAGTCTCCGGACAAATGACTTGAGACGTTTAAAATGAAACTAACCGCAGAGGAGTTCAGGAAATATCATTTAGCTAAACCATTGCCATGGCAGTACAACACGTGTGTTGTGTTGACACGCCGGACAGAAGGGGGTGGGGTTCGCTGTAACTCATTATCATTTAAAGAGACATGCACCAAAACAGATTGCTGTGAGCATAGCTGTTTTTGACGAGGCAAAAAGGGTTTTGTTTACACAGCCATTGAGTGTTTTTAAGCAAAATATGTTCCAGACATTTCATGAAGACCCTAATAAATCATACCAACTTGTTGAAAGTGCTCATTTTATGAGTCCTTTAAATGGATCGAAATTAACATTAGAATTGCCACGTCCTATTTGCATATTCAAATATGTCACTTGCATTCAGTTACATGACATGCTACAATAGCATTTGAAGCATTTAAATATAATAAATACAGAGAAAAAGGATGTCTTACGCTTTCACCATGACATGAAGGTGAATTTAAGATTAAGTTGATTTGGACATCATACGCGCCAGTTTTTCTACAATCGGAACAGGTGCAGGGACAGCCGTTGAGTATGTGTGTGTGTGTGTGTGTGTGTGTGTGTGTGTGCGTGCGTGCGTGCGTGCGTGCGCGTGCAGAAGAGAGAGATAGACATGCAATAGGTGGGAGTGGTTAGCAAATGTTCAGGATTCCCTTCATATTTGCATTTCAGGCATTTTGAGCAAACACCAGAGACAAAAATTAAACAACCAGCCATTTTGAAAAAGGTACTAGTGTACTACACATAAAAACCACACAGTCAGAAAAAAGTACAAAACGGTACTTTTTAAGGTACAATAGCCATCACTGAGATGGTACCTAAAGGGTTACTTTTTGTTCCTCTACAGGCACAAAATATAAAATGATATACCTTGTGGGTACATAATTGTACCCTTAGGACATATTGTGTACCTTTAAGTGTACAGTTAAATGTTTAGTTACCATAGGAACAAAATTATACCCTCACCGTACATTTTTCTGACTGTACCAAAAGGCACCATAGTGTCAGTTTTGGACATGTATATTTTTATAAGCGCCGACAATAAAAACATCACAGTATCACCATCAGATAGCATCACAGCACCAAGGTGCCACCACATCAAGTGCTTCTAAGATACTGTAGGCAGATACAAAGGTTGGATGAGAAAAAAGATTGGGGGCGAGAATAGCAAAAAGGTGCAGCAGAGCAGAGAGTCAAGTGGGAACTCGAGGGCAATCGATTTCAAATGCCCTCCTACCGGAACATCCATCTCCACTAGACTGGATCACACCCTGTCTCCTTTAGCACTCCTTATTATCTCTTTCTCTCTCTCTCTCTTTCGGGGCATTGGTCTTTTGACAGGTGCAGGGATGACAGCATTAGGTATGAGAGAGGAGCTCATTTAAAGCATTGGTTTGTAGTGATTATACAGCTGTCACTACATTGGTAATTAGTTCTCTTAATGGTTGATGAAGGTACCCATCAGTCTGGATGACATTTGCCCTCCCAAAGTGTCTTTATCCTTACTCTGTCTTAATACTGAACCACTCCTTGCATCTCTCCTCCATCTATGGAACTGATTAACACCTACTTAACTCAGTAGCAAAAGTTCTGGTTCACATTGTAGCTTATTCTGGTCATGAACTAGCCATTAAAGCTACATCTACAGATACATCTGAAATCTACATTTTATTTAAAAATGCTCTTTGTCCACACTAGCATTTTCAGGCCTTTTCCAAAAGCTGCTCATCCACACTGAAAGAATGTTGTTAACCGAATAAAAACGCCAAACACAAACCGGAAGTTAACTGGGGGTCAGGTGCGCGCGTCCAATGAAACGGTCAATAAACCTCAAAATAGTTTAATGGCAGACACGCTTGAGTTGGTTTTCAGTCTTATTTAAGATGGCTGAGGGACCGTGAGCTGACATGTATAATTCATACATTAGTTACTGCTAAGTGCTAGTTTCTCACCCCTGCACTGCAGCCTGTTGATAATGGCCCTGTCAGTCAGTGCACTGTGCCTTGAAGGACGCTAAAAGGAAGGCCGCTGTAAATCATGAAACCCGGCCTGAGCTTCTCTTTCCACTCATTTCTCCTCGCTCCCCCTCCCATACTCGGCTTCTCATCTTTTTGCTCTCTTTTTCTGATTAGGAGTAAATGATCCATTCATATTGTATGAATCTCATTTCCTCTCCAAATTTGGCAACTGCGCCTTGTCGCACATCTTCATTCATCTTACCACGTAAAAATCCGTCTTCCTCTGCACTCCTTTTGTTTTTTATTATATTCCTATTCACCATATCAATATAATAAGCTTTTCCAACAGGTTAAAAGTGCTGTGAGTGGGGGGCATACAACACAAAAAATGGCTTTCTGGCTGTCTCTGGTTGATTTTGCACTTTCAGGTTTGCTGTCTTGCTTTTGGAGGATGGGGGCTTAAAAACAGCTGAAACCGCTTACAGCACCTTTAATAACAGACTGAAGTGACACTGATAGATAAGGTGGTAGATTGTAAAGACACAGGACACTGGACTCATTACTGTCCTCTGAAGGCAGTGGTCCACTAATCATCGCCTTCACCCTTCTTTTGTCTTTCTCCTTCTCACAATCTGGAATCACAGAACGACAGTCTTGATCATGACACCACAAACATGTACACTGGAAGAGCTGACAGCAGTAATGACATTGCAGTTTTTTACTGAACTGAGGAAAAAATCATGCAAAGTTTAGGCCTTCCTTTACTAGCTAAAGGCAATAATCTAACATATTATAGTTCTAGCTAATGAAGTTATCAACAGGGTGGTAAAAACCCACTTTTCAGTAAGTGATAGCAATGCCAGCAAGAATTCAGGATTGCAGATACCAATTTGGATACCACAACTAAAGTTAACGCATTACTGAACATGCTTTATTTAAAAAGTAACACAGATTAAAGTTTAGAAAAGAACTGGTAGTTCTGACAACATTTATAGTGAACGCTGGCTAAAAATTTGACCAAAATACTGTTGCTCTAGTCCAGTGGTCACCAACCCTGTTCCTGGAGATCGACCGTCCTGCAGACTGCAGCTCCAACCCTGCTTCAGCACACCTGTCTGTAATTATCAAGCAAATCTGAACACCTTGATTAGATAATTCAGGTGTGTTTGATTGGGGTTAGAGCTGAAATCTTCAGGACGGTCGATCTCCAGGAGCAGGGTTGGTGACCACTGCTCTAGTCTGTTAATGCAATATCGCTCAAGTAGGAGTGTGATAGTGCTCTATATCAGCATGGCTGTGATTAGGCCAGAGGCATGAGGCCCAGTGTTGGGTGTAACTAGTTACTAAGTAATTAGTTACTGTAATTTATTTACTTTTACCTTGAAAAAGTAAAGTAAGGGATTACTCTTATTTTTTCTGTAATTTAATTAGTTACTTCTGATGTAATTAAACTAAATACTTTGTGTAATATATGTGTGTGTGCAATAGTGGAATTGACATCAAAATTCAAATTCTAACTTTAAAATCTGTGCTTTAATGTATAATTCTCACATTTGTAATACTTTGGTCAGTTAATAAGAGTACTTTATGTAGTTTAATATTATTTATTTGAATTAATTAAAAGAGCCATTTCATGTCTTGAATCACTTAACTAATCAAGGTTGATATAGGATATAGAAAGTAAGTAGTAATAAGTAACTAAATACTTTTTGGAGAGAGTAATTTGTACAGTAATCTAATTACACTATTGAATATGTAATTAGTAACTAGTAATTAATTACTTTTTCAGAGTAACTTACCCAACACTGATGAGGCCACAGGCCAACTGTGTACTGCCAAATGTGCGTATTTTACTTCATAAGTCCAACTGTCCAAGTGTGGTGGCGGAGTAATAGAAACGGTGAAGCGGTTTCCGTGGTGATACTGGTGGAATACTGCATGGTTCTCAGCCAATCAGATTCGAGAACCAGAAAGAACTGTTGTATATAGGGGTACACTTAAAAAATGGCTGGGTTATTTTCAACCCAGTGTTGAGTCAAAAAGGATGAACTCAATTGTACCGTTGGGTTGTGAATTAACCTGTGCTGGGTTGTTTTAACCTATTGTTGGTTCAAATATAAACCATTCTCTGGGTTAATTTAACCCAACAGCTGGGTGTGTTCGACCCAGTGCTGGGCTGAAAATAACCCAGCATTTTTTTTAGTTTATGTTCAATAAAATGCGATCTCTACATTGAGAATGTCAGTTCCCCTGTAATAAGAAATACCGTCAATTTAATGCTACAGCAATTGTACATATGTGGGTAGTTTTTAAAGGTGATGTGCAATGGTGTTTCGTGCATTCTGATTTCTTTATAATGTTAAACATGCTGGCTTCTCATGCTTGACATGGTCAGCTTGTCATAAATGAGTTGGACGTATGACGTAGTATTTCTGTGCTCGATACACTCTACCCGCCGTTTGTATAGGTTACGGAAAGTTTGTTTCGAACATGAAAATCTGTTTCGTAACAACTTTTCTTAGTCCCTTATTGGACAATTCTCCCGGAAAGGCATGCCCACGCATCAACCAGCCAGAGCGAGATGAAAGAGCATGCCCACACATCAACCAAGGAGAGCGGGAGAAGGAGCATGCGCACACGTCACTTTCACTTGTGTGCAGGAGAGAGAGAGAGCATACGTTCGCGAAGTTCAGCTGTGTTTGTTTGTTCACTGCATTTGGGTGATGAATGTGATATAAACGGTGGATATAACGCTAGATTTTGAGATTGTTTGAAACTGATAGATGGAGCAGTAAGTGAAACTGAGCTCTATGTATGTGTTTTGTTGGCAATGGGTGCGCACATGCTTTAGTTCCACATCCTAATCATGCCGCATGCTTTCCAAGGATTGTGCAATCCTACCCTATTCCAGCAAAAAACTCACAGTGATCACTGCCTATGGAAAGCATCACAGCATCACCGCATCACCTCTATTTGCATGCATTATCCACAGTAGCCTAAGCCTACAATATGCACTGCAGAGACAGGAGTAAAAAAACACCAGATTATTCGTAAACAGCACAACCCACTTCAGCCCATAAGCAAACCATAGAACACGTTTTAAGAGGAGAGAATAAAATATTAATGTGGAATCTCTCCAGCAACCTCCTTTCATGCCCCCAAACACAATGAGTACATGCTGACTGTGATCAAAACATCTCTTTATGGACACTTGATAGCATGCCTACGATTTAAAATGTGCAGAGATAGATTTTTTATATTCCTGCGCTGAACTTTGATGCTGAGGCTACAGGATGATGAGCAGACTGCGGCCGGCTGGATTCCCAGATGAAGCCCTTAAGCAATGCACTCAGCACCAAAGGTTTTAGTAAGCCATTATGATTGTATGGAAGCTCCACCAATGTAACTCCACTTAGAGACAGGCATTAACAGAGACCTGATGAATATGCATAACAACAAAAAGCGCTAAATGATATCGATCCTTTAAGGGCTAACTTAATGCCACTTTCTAAGATTTTTTATTATAAACAGTAAACTATTTGCTGTCTTAAGATTTTAAGTCCTTTCAACTTACTATTTTACATTTTTAAACGTATTTACATTACTTCAACTGATCAAAATAAGCAATAAAATAAGCAGTTTAAAACTGTAGAAACATGGCGGCGCAACATGCCACATTCCATGTAAGGGGACGGGGATCCGTGGTGTATGTAGATAGAAATAACTCATTTTAAGGTAATAAAAACATAACGCTTCATTATGTAAGGTCTTTATACACCTCTGAAAACATAGTTATGTATATTATATTACATTTCTCTCAATAGATCCTCCTAAATATTACACACAGCAGCTTTAAAGATACTTTGTCTAAGAAAAAATGTATAGATATTTAATACAGTTTTGCTTCTCAAGTAGGCCTAAATGTGTAGTCTATTTATTAAACAAGTTGTTTATTCAAATATATGACATTATAATACAAAGTGTTAATAGAAATAAAATAGCCTTTTCCCCTCCCAAAAATTCCCCTCAAACATGTCTATTGGAAATGACACTATGAGGAGGTTTAGGACAAATATGTAAAATGATTACATATTACATGTGGCACAGCAGTGGCACAAATGATACTTCAATTCCAGCTTTTTACAAATATTATATGACAGATTTAGGAACTTGTGGCAGAAACAAAGGAACGCTTTGTGCTGCCGACTCGTGCTGTTGAAGTTAATGAGGAGGGCCACCGACTGTTCCTGATCGACTCCCTGTCCTAAAAATGGCTGACGGTGCATTGGGGGAAGGGCCACCTACAGCAACCGCTCACGGATCACGCTCGGAGGACAAATACTAACAGACAGCAACAGCTTTTCTGTGTGTGTGGGTGACTAGAACCTTCACTACAGACCTTTATAAACAACTGTGCTTACAGATAACACAGGGCAAGAGTAGAGATATTTCCAGCAAGCCTAAACAGGCAAAAAATATATATATTTTTTATGAAAGCTAACATACGGCATTTAGAATATCGTATACTGTATAAGACATATGGTATACTTTTGTTTGAGCTTGACAATCTATACTCGCTGTATACTTTCAGATAGGCAAAGCAGCATATGTCTTAAAGTTTCTTTTGTTTTCCGATGAAAGTCCTATGGGATTTTCATGTTCAGGCCATGTTTTGTTTGCAAACTGTCATCTTCTGCATCTCTCCACTTGACTGTTTACAATAGAGCCAGCAGTGTTTCAGCACAGGGTGAATGTAAGGAGGTCCTCTGAGGCATTAGCTTTAGGGAGGACTAGCCTTGTGTTGACACACAGAGGTGTGCCCCGTCTCGCAAACACCCAATCAACACATGACTCAGCATCATAAGACACTGACATCGCCAGGGCACTTATAGGAGAGCTTTCAAGTGTCATATAATAGGATTAAACAGTAACATACCTTTATTACTAATGCATTATAATACATCTATAACTGCAGCAGTAAGTTCAAGACTTTATATGTCCCAATAGGCTTTCTAAAACCAAATCTACCGTGCTATAGTATCCATTACATATCTAAAATATAATATATTTCATATCTTTTTTTATTTGCTCCTGTAGTTTTTCTCCAAAGCGTGTATTTGCGCAACCAACAAGACTTTATTTATTGCAATGAAAGCAGTTCTTACATGGGTTGGCCATTTCTTATCTTCTTACAATGAAATATGAGCCAAAACTGCTGCAATAGAGTCGCGGGACCAAAACAACATGCTCAGGTTCTATAGTCCTATAGAAAATGTCATCCACCTACTCTAACACACGCACACATTCTGCCAAGCCTCCGTCATCTTGTACTTTATGATCTTTCATATTTTCTCTTCCATCCCCCAGGCCGCAACAGAGAACTATAACATAATACAGTGTGCTGTACAGTAAGTAATGCCCGTGCCCAGAGGAACCCTATCGCGACAGAATTGCCATCTGCGGACCTGGCACCAGCTGCCTCTGCTGCCCAACCACCATGATAATTAACGCAGACACGGTTCCCTCTCGCATTGCTTGTGTTCCACACCTTCATCTTCTTCTTGCGTTCATCACTGCTGTACATCAATAATTTTTCCAACAAAAAAAAGAGACAGAAAAAGATTTTGGCAGATGAAAGAAGACTTTTAATATTTCTGTCTTTTTAAGCGTTTGGCTCTTGGGACAGAGATAAGACCCCTTCCTTGAGTTGACGTATGTAATGCAAACCCTATCTGGGCTCTCCAGAGTCAGGAAGACGCAGATTGCGAGAGAGAGCGAGAGACAGGAGAGAAGTAAAGACTCTTAAATCCTGTTTAATAAGGCTGCTTCTAATTGCATATCAGAGTTGGGAAGTTCATTTACTGTCGATGTACGTTGTAATGCGAGAACAAATGGGCAGTCAAAGGTGTATAGAGAGAGGTACATTATTTCACAAACCTTTATGTGATTTACAGGTCCAGTGTATATTTTTTGGAGGATCTATTAACTGAAACGCAATATAATATACATAATTATGTCTTCAGAGGTGTATTAAGACCTTACATAATGAAGCGTTATGTTTTTATTATCTTAGAAAATGCTATTTCTATCTACATATTCATGGCGACATCTTAGTCGCATGTAAGCCTCCGTAGTGCTTCGAAAGGGAGGGTGGAGGGGTGGAGTGAGCTGTTGGTTGCAATTTGCAACCTCACCACTAGATGCCACTACATTTCGTACATTGGCCCTTTAAAAATACCTAGATAACTAGTCCTTAAAGAGACAAAGAGTTTTTACCCTAATCTCATTTCAAATCTGTATGATTTTTTTCTTTCAAGATACACAAAAAGTACTCTTTAATAAAAGTCAATAGTTCTCAGGGGTTGTCAAGCTAAAAATAAATAAAAGTCCATATGACTGCTCCACCACTTTTGAAGCCATACGATAGCTTTGTATGAGCCAAAAACAAAACAAATTTAGGTAATCTTTAATAATCTTCTCAAATCTCACGTTCTTTTATATTCAAATATAAATAATATTCGACTATACCCCAATGGTTTGATATGGCATGAGTAAACAATGACAGTGTTGCTTTAACACGAAAAAAATCCCATACACTGATCTCTGTAGTAGAAACATTAGCTTGATACTGTAATAGCAGAACAGCTGGGTGTGTTGGTAATCGTATAACAAAAGCTTATCCAAACAGTTTCTATCTATTTGCATTGGTATCACCATCAGGGCCATCCCTAATAATACAGCTTGAATTGTGCTAAAATTGAATAGTGTTGATTTTATGCAGCAACGAGAACAACACTTCTCAGCTTCAGCTCTTATATCCGGCTCTAACTCAAAGTGAACATATTAACACATGAACTAAACATGAACTTATTCCACCGTGCACTATTCAATGACAAATTCATCTACAGTTTTTGACTGTGGTCAGTAAATGATGAAAACATTGATTCCAAAAAGTTATCTACATATTACTCACTGCTCTGGGTGTGTTCACGGTGTGTGTGTTACGCACTGCTGTGTGTGTGCACTTGGATGGGTTAAATGCAGAGCACAAATTCCGAGTATGGAACGCCATACTTGGCCTCACATCACATCACTTTCACACCAAGTCATTTGATTTTAGTATTTTTGGATTGACAGTGACTTGACTGGGTGTGCAAGAATCCAACCCACATAAAAAGCAAACAACCTTTTTACCAAGGAGTGTTGTGACCAAAACTGGTTCTGCTTAGCTACACAAAGTAAAGCGTTGGCCAAATAACCCACTTAGAAATGCTGTCTTCTTCCCCTTAGGAATGCATGGCTTATGGATGGCATTTCAAAGGATGGCAAACAAGCCATTTATTTACTTGCTATTCAGACAGATTCAGGTAGCTGTACTTTTGCTCTGGGTCTTCTTGCATCTCTCTGTTATTTTTCTCATACAAAAGGTTTTTGCTACACCCTAGCTTCATCTTTCTCTCTCTCTCTCGCATTTCCTGCTCAGCTGTTTCATGTTTTGATATCTAACTCTTAGTTTCAGAAGTAACTTTTTGTTATGGTCTCTTGGTACTATCACAACTGAGTTATAACACCTTGCTGAGCCAAGACTCGGCAGAGAAGACTCAGCAGGCTTTGTTGCAGAAGTTGCTGTGGCTGGCTTTAGTTGAACAATACAGAAGGAAGGCTTGTCCTTGTCATAACAAACAGAGTTCAGAATGCCCTTTTCCTCTTACACACACACACACACGCACGCACGCACGCACGCACGCACGCACGCACGCACGCACGCACGCACGCACGCACACACACACACACACACAGCATTTATAAGGCTCTATTGAGATTGGCAGATCACACAGTAGGCTTTTCTATTAGTTCTCTCCCCCCATCACCCCTTACTTGGCAAAGCACAGTATTCTAGTACAATTGCTGAGATCAACAACAGCACACCAGCTAATAGGTTAGTGCTTGTCATGTGACTGTTGAAAACAGAATGCCCTATAGACAAAATGTAAAAAAATAAAAAAATTTAAGGGGTCATATGACACGGCTAAAACGAATATTATCGTTTGTTTTAGATGTAATGCAATGTGTATACACGATTTAAGGTTGAAAAATTGTGTATTTTCCACATACCGTGCATGTTTGTATCTCCTCTTTGCCCCGCCTCTCTGAAATGCGCAGATTTTTTACAAAGCCCATCGCTCTGAATGCGTATACTGATGGTCGAATACTGCAAGCGTGTGACGGAAATGTAACGCCTCTTACCATATTTGGAACATCAGGTTCCAAAGCAATTGTACTGACAGGTACACGCACCTTACTTGCGTATACATTTGGGCGGTCTTAGTCAAATCATACCATGAACTGATGTAGAATTGGGGGGGGGGTGGCTACACGAGGCTTTTCGGGCAGGTCTGGGTGAGCATTCGCTTTTATATCAAATTTTGTTCCGACACTTTAATTTTTGCAATTTTACGTGTCTAACACATGCATGGGCAACTTATAACACACCAAAGACACAGAAAAACACATATTCGCGCCATATGACCCCTTTAAAAATAATATAGTTAGTAGATAGGGGACCATCCCATGAAATCTGCATGACACTGCAACACTAGATATTTGAGGTAAACAGAAATTCAGACAAACACAGAATCTTTTTATCTGAATTCAGTAACGCTTTGCATTAAAATAACAGCCAGTCATCAAAATAGAAAGTTTAACATATGCATCCAAGAGAGAAATATGAGGCCATTTAAAGTATATGGTGTGATATCCAGTATCCTGCTTCTCATTTTGATGTATTATTTATAAAAGAAAAAAGATGGACAACATTAGCGCATCGTGACCTGAGCAGCCCACATGCACCTCAAAGCACCCTAAATGTAACCACTGAAGAATAACCTACTTATATGACCATGTCATAAGCATGTTTCCTATAGTATATATTCGCAACTCGCCTGGACACACGTGTGACTGTTTAGTTGCGGGAAGCCAAAACAAAGGGAAGTGACTGGAAATTTGTAGTGCTGGCTGCGCTGGTGAAATGTACCATTCTCTCTTTCACACGTTAATGCTTCCCCCACAGTGAGAGAAGCATTTGCCACAATTCAAGCCTAACCTCAAATCGGCCACCATGCGAGACCACCGGGGATATCAAGGGCCACAAACAACAGGCATCACTCTACCAGATCAAGCAGACACACGAGGGTATTAACCAAAATCCTCATGATGAGCAAACACAGTTGGGATCTGTGATCCTGTTAATGTTATTCTCGGTTTATTGACAACTAAACTAGCATGATTTCAAATGAACATTTAGGAAACAAAATGGATCAGAGAATGGGATCAAAGAACTGGGTCTGTATTATAAGGGACTGTTATGTCTGTTAAATGTAAGCTACACAAAGCCATAATAATAAGGTAGTCTAATATTGGCAGTGTGTGATACAGAAATATATCAAGTGTGCATTTGTTTGGTAGATATTGGAACTTGAAAAAGAAATCATAACAAAGAAAGGATTTGGGTGCTTATGCTTGAGTCGTCAAATATTACGTGTATGCCAATATTAAGCTTTATGCGTTAGATTTATCGAAATGAAATGATCTAAATGTAACATTAACTTTCATTATTATTAATTTGGGGAAGGCGCATCAGTCACCGAATCACTTTCGCTTGAAAACAATGGAGGCCATGGTGGTTAATTCTTTAACTCGTCTTTTACCTTTTCTTTATTCAAATAAATACGGTCGTCTAAAATCGTGAAATATATCAATATTTTTAAACCCCCCTTACTCCGCCACCTGGTTCATATGTAGCCCTTCACACATCACGTTTTGTACAGAATCTCAAAGTATCCGTAGCCTCATTCAACCCCTCGCAAACCCGTGAGCCCTCCAGAACAATGGCAGCGGCTGTTTTGACACGATTCAGCCCATAAAAAGCTCTCACCTGTCAGACTGTCATAGCATTCGATCTCGGTGCTCTCCACGGATCTCCGCTGCTCTTCCGTCAGTTTAGCCGCCGCTTGGTTCAGAAGGTTCACCTCGGATCCGGTGGTCCCGTCGACGACATGGATCCCTTTTAATTGCAGTAGCGCCCTGTGGTACTTCCCAATAGCTTCCCGGAATTTCTTCTCCTTGTAGCAACGGTGACCCTCCAGTTTAAAGTCGATCGCTTTCTGTATTTTCGCCTCCATCTCCATCTCCGCGCCGCCGACACGGTACCCTCCGCCGTCCCCACCCGCCGCCGCCGCTAGACTCCGGCCCCCAGCCTCCGGATAGCTCTTCAGGCTCTTGATCGAGTGCTGCTTCGCTTCCATCTCGTTCAGTGCGCACGACTGTACGTAGCCATGCTGTTTCGACACGGATGCCTGTGTTCTCTTTAAAGGCTGGAGCAGCGTGCTGTGCATAAAGGACGCGAGGCGAACGGAAGCCGAAAAATACAACTAGATAGTATCTTTAATAAACACAACACTAATGGCTCTCGTCTAAAAACGGAACAAAGAAAGTAAACCGCTATAGTGTTGACAGATTAAAACGATAAAGCAGGTTTGCCGATTTTTCTCGTTTACCTCGATTTAAGCCATCGAGCAGCAAGGAACGCCTTTGCATGGAGGTGATGCTGGACGCAGGCTCAGATTTCCTCTGCTGTGTCTCTTGCCGCCGGCGAGAGCAGTTTCAGCACCACAGACAGCGCCAGCGAGCCCTGACGCGAGGCATTATGGGAAATAATTAATCGTGAGATGATAATGCTACTGGATCACGATTACATTAAAGCGTAGCAAATCTCCAAAGCCAAAAAAGCAATGAATGAAAAATGCAAAAGCGTGTTTACCTCATTATTATTAAAAGATCAGAACATCCGCTGCAACATTCGGTGGATGAACGTATTTATGACATTCAAACGTAGTCATGATATGCGTAAACAGGCGTCCTTGAATGAGTTTAAATCAGTGGAAGTCTCTCTGAATGCCTGAACGAGTAATCTCAATAACATACAACATCTTAAAGGAGCTAAACATTTAGTCGACAATGTGCTATAAGGCATGAATGAAAACTGAACGTATTTTGTTTGGCTAAGTAAAATAATGACAGTATATAAACATAAATCATTTGGCTCCGTGATGAATTGTAACGCGGTGACACATCTAGGCTAAACTAATAAAACAGCTTAAATTGACACACTGACTCAGTAGTGTTGTGCGTACTGTTCTTACAAATTGCTAAGTGTGCTATATCACTAAGGGCTTATGCAGTTTTCTAAGATATAGAGACTCAGTGTACTATGTAGGCAGCTTAAAGGCTCTGCGTCGTTTCTAGCACGTCATTCTGACCTCAACTCTAATTCCTTTCTGTGTGTTTACTCTTCCCCTTAAGAATATAAAACATTACAGTTTTTTTCTGTAATGTCATATGTTTTAGGGGAACATCTTACACTTATTAAACTCATTAGGAAGTTTTGGGGGCGGTTTCCCGGACAGGGTTTAATTCTAGTCTCAGCCTAATTTAAATGGAAGCGGTGTCTTGACCGAAAACTACTTGCACTGGCATATCTTAAAATATATAAGTGCAATTGTTTTGTCTCGAGATGCACATCAGTAATGTTTCTTTGTAAAATATGTCTTTGAAAACGCCTTAAATATCCTAGTTTAACTAAGGCCTAGTCCTGGTTTAAAATAATCCCTGTCCGGGAAACCGCCCCATAATGTTTAAAATGTACGAATGCATGTAGTTTGAGTGGTAAAGAAATTTCCCTCCATTTGTGCATCATCATTGTGCATCTTCAGAACGGACTTTAACAGCGTTTTAACTATCCAAACTACCCTTAATAACAAATTCTAGAACACGACCTTAAACTTCATATATTAAAAGAGGTTAAGTCACCAAGACCTAGCAGATCAAATGTTTTACACTTCAAGACAATACAATTCATATAAAAGTTGAATACGAACAGTTGACTCCTCCGTGAAAAAAAACCGATTGAGAATGTGCGTTTTATCTTTTTATATTCAAATCCATTCCCAAAACAAATAACCTTCACAAATACTTTATAAACGTATCCAGGTAAAACCTTTTTTATCCTCTGGTATTTTTCTTAAATATACACAATGTAAGAAAGTTTTGCTTTTGAGAGGTTTCATAAAAAAATATTATAAACTAATACAACAACATAAAACAGAAATATGAGTTCCTATTGCAACATAACAATGACTTGTTTTCTACAGTGACTGTACGGGGTGAAAACTTAAAAATACACAAGGGTCCACCTACACGTGTTGCTTGAAAACAGCACGCTATTCCCAATGTTACCTCTGCGCTGTTTGTCCTGGTCACATCAGTAAGGCTGGAATTCCAAATGAGGAAATGTAAAAGCAGAGACTGTAAGATGCTGACTGTCCGAGATTGTAATTTGAAGTGATTTTGTCTTCACAAATGTAACAGTTAAGGTCATAAGGCGCATTAACGGAAATGGTTACACGTGCAGTTTCAAGTCATTGAAAGGGTTGTTCGTGATTATAAAGACCAATTAAAAATATGGAGATATGAGGATGGCTGAACAGGGGCTTACCGGTTCAACTCATGGAGGAATCTGTAACTGAGTAATCTGAGGTGTTAAACATAGCACATACTTTCATTTAGGTTTCTTGGCTACTGTAGTGAAAAATCTGATGTTTGACACCATGCATTCTAAATTCTGTATTACAAATCCGTGATTTAATCTGGAAAAATGTTTCAAAATGCTCTCAAGAGCATAGGAGAGTAGGTATAAAAGTAGAAGAGCGGATCTCAACTTCAGTCCTAGGGACCCATGCACATTGTACATGTCTGTCTTATCTGACAAATTCTGATCAATTCTTATATCACTTGGGATGTGGGCCTTTACGGACATAACAATGATTCCTATAACCAAACGTGACAATAGTTACACAATTTAAATAAGCTTTCTGTATAATTTCACAGTGCAATAACTGATTGCAACTGACCCTTTGTTTCCCCATAATATCATAATCTGCATGAAGTACAGCATATAAACTTCTAAAACCATCAACAGTGGTGCTACAGTTTCGACCACTTTACACTCTTATATGGAAACTCAGGGCACTGAGAGAGGGGCTTAGAAGGGAAAACAGGATTTAAAACAGCACCATTTTCTGGTGTTTGTGTATTAGGTTTTCCTAGCACCCAGTCTCTTAAATACACTGACCGCCCCGGCATCCATCTGAGCCACGTGACTGTCACCCGTGCTACTGCTGACCTTGGGGCTGGCCAGAGCGAAGCTTCCCTGCGCTTTGCTTTTGCTGCTCGTGACTCGACTGTCCTGGGTTTCTGCGGACTGACACACTTGAGGAGTTGAGGAGGTAGGGTTGACTGAAGGAGCCTTGCCCAATCTCTGCAGGACACCCAGTTTGGGTGCCCGTTCCTGGCTGGAGGAGGTAGAGGAGGAGATAGGTGGTGTGCCTTCAGATGGGGGAAGTTTGTACTTGGTGCCTAGCCGACGCAGAGTGAGGGTTTTAGCTTTAGGAATCACAGTGTCATTTTTCTAAGCAGTTGGGGGTCGTTTTAGGATGCCGGCGTACTGCAGTACTGAGCCCTCACCGTCGCTGTCATCATCCTCAATGATCCCAGTAACACCTCTGGTCTTCCCAACAACCTCTTTGTCTTCCTCTGCTTCGCCCAGTCGGCTAAACACACCTGTAGGCGCCTGCAAGGCAGAGAAGAAACTTTTACAACCCTAATACATTTAACAATTTTCACAATGTGGTTTTGGTTTCGCGTTTATCTGATGAACAAAATAAATATCAATCAACACAATGATTTACCTTAGTGGTTGTAGTGGTGTCTGCCCTAGATTCGGCCCCAAGTCTGTCAAACACTGAGGTACGCTTTAGAACCTTAGCTGTGGCAATGAAATGAGATGGCATGTCAATTACATCAAGCTCCAGTGCAGTTTTGTTTGTTGAGTTTGCCTGATTTCAACTCTTTACAGACTCATTTTTGTCTTTAATAGTCACGATTAATGTTGTATGAACAGAATTTATCCAAAACCAATTCCCAGCGCAATATTAAATACAACACAAATGTACCTTTTTTGTCCTGCTGTGCCAGGATGCGTCGGGTGCGAGCTGTTGTGCCTTTTGGCATATTTATGATGTATTTCCCCTCCATTTCTCTAGTGACCCGTCTGTGTTTTACTTCCAATCCATTTTCCTCTGCATGTTGGCTGGGCACTGTGAGAGGGTGAAGATACATTTTTTTTTTGTTTAACTTATCAGTTACCCATGTATGAATAATTGAAACAGTCAAATGCTATTATGTGCATTTAAACACATTTAATACAAACCGTGACATCAAGCTACCATACAATCTAATCTTATGTACCTGTTTTGGCACTGGCATTGGAGACTGTCACTGATAATCGGTTGTCAGGGTGCCGAGCAGGCGTGCTTGGTGGGGAGTCCCGGCTCAAAGCGTTGGCAATCATGCGTGTGGCAGCTGTCAGGGGAATATGAACATTGCAAGATCTACAGCTTTAGCATACTGAGACAAAGATAAATCACTTCCCATATGAGCAACCAGTTGAAGAACTGAAGGGAAACTTTGCTGCTATCCCTGTACTTACGAGTGTTAGCAGTGCGTCTCAGTTCAGCCTGTACACTGGTCTGTCCAGAAGAAATGGCTTCGGTTGTCATTTTACACAAATCCTGTAAGTAAAGGTTGAGCCAGCGTATGTCATATTTACAATAAAGCAGCAAAGGCTCTTTATCAGGTCTGAAAGAGCCAACTGACATGAAATGTTACTGAGGTGGGATTATTACTTTTTATAATAGTTCCACATTTTTCGACTTTTTACGTTTTGGTTGAGCATCTAACATAATCGCCTAATTGGTTTGGACGTGTTTTGCTTTGCCTCTCAGTAGAAATAAATACAATGGCTATAAAAAATACAATGCACCAATATAATTTAAAAAATAATAATGATAAAAATGCTTAAATTTAACAAATTACATTTACGCATTTGGCAGACACAAAGCGACTTACATTGCATTGTATTATACATTTGTTTCTGGCTATGTGCAATCCCCCGGGATCGAACCCATGACCTTGGCATTGCTAGTGCCATGCTCTAACCACTGAGTCACAGGAAAGCTTCACCGAAAAGTTTGAGATATTGTTTATCTTATATTATTCATTCTTCACCAATAAGCCTGCTAGTTAGATATAGGAACTGAAACAAGAGAGGGAAATGTTTGTGTTATGAATGCAGATAATCTCCAAATAAACCAATATTGTCTAATTAATCCGCCTTGCTGATAAAAGTTTAATGAAACATTAAAAACTCAAAATGAAACATTTGCACTTACCTGTCTATACACATACTTGGCATGTTTAAGAATGGCTATGATGTCCCCGATGACTGTAATTCCTAAGTCCATCATTATTTCTTTACTGAGGTCCATAAGCATGCTTTTCTGAATCCTGAACAACAAAAACAAGTAGTTTTAGTCTATTGCTCTTAATGTTGTTGGTACACATTTCACAGAGCAGAAAAAATCCAACAAAAAAAGCATGCCATGTAAGCATGCCATAGCCCCCTTAAAACAATCAATCTATTCTGTACAGTACAACAGTACCCCTAGTTAGGAAAGTAAATACTTTAATAGAAAGGTTACTTTACCTGTTATCAACAAATGCCACAGCGTAGTTGACTGCCAGTCCAGGAGGGATCCCAGCATCTTTGAAGAACTGGATCCACTCAGAGGTGGCTATAGAACAGACAGAAATGTGGTTGGTTTTTAAATGTGTTCAATGAAATGCTTAATAAAGTGTGCATGCTTGGTGTTACAAAATAACAGTAAAATTAAATTAAACCGTTATGTTTAATGTATTATGATGTGGGGGTCAACAGCAGCATATAAAGCTTGACTTGCATGACAAAGAGAGAACATATGGTCAGTCAGAGCAGCTGCCACCAGGATGTTATTTTAAGGCAGAGTCTTGTGTCAGTAACTGAATTCACTTGCCAAGGAATATACACTAAAGAAAATCACCATCTGAATCGAGACTACCAAGAATGTCATTATAAGAAATCATTTATAAAGGCAGACTCATTCTGGACCACTGCACGGGCATTTAAAACCGAATTAAACAATAAGACTAATATCCCGAGGACATGCAAAATGACTAAAATATGACTTAATACACAAAATCTTTTCCCAAATTGTTAGTTCACTTGTAACAAGACAAAACGGTCCACCCAATGCCCAAATGGTCCACCCAATCCACAAGGTGGAACAGAGTACAATCGTTAAAACGAAACAAAAAAAAACATTTTTGCCAGTTTTTTCTAATATTCTGTACTTAACGGAGCCAGAACGATATAAATAACATAAGCATTACTGAATAAAGAAGACACAATGGAAATACATGGCGGGGCCTGTTTTATTAAACCCGACACTGTATTGTACTAAAACGTCTTATGAAGACCAAACCTAAACCCACAACATACATTCCCCCATAAACTACCCATGACTGAGAGCTAAACACTGTTTTGAAACGTGTACATTGACCATATTCCACGAATGGGGGTCATTTCTTTCTCTTACCTGTTGTGACGGTCGCCATCTTCCCCAGGAAAAACCAGCGCGTTGCGGAAATGTTGTGACGTAACGTCCCCTCCGTCTTCGGAACAAATCGATTTACCGGAATATTCCGAAGCTTGTCGAGGACCTTCCTCGGGTCATATGCTGGCTCCAAGACGCGTCTCGTTTAATATTTTGTTCCACGTTGCTCCAATGGGTCAATATGCGTGTAATTACTAGTATCATAACAGTGTATAAGTGGAATATTCCACGACCAAAACGTATTTTACCATACATGAGTTAAAGACACTTACATTTGCTACCTCATACGTCATATGGGCAGTGGGGCCAAGAAGAGAAGCTCTTATAATGATAAAAATGTGATTTAACAGTTTTTGTTTTAATATCAGCTTAATTTCTGACTTTCATAACTTGGTGTGCTATGTCTACTCTGTCCACTAGAGTGCAGTAAAATCCCATTTATAGCCAATCAAAACATGAATGACTGAGTACAACGGCGCCAGTCAGCTTCAGTGGGCAGCCAGTGTTGGGCTACAGGGTTAACTTCTCAATAGTGTATTTGCCCAACTTTATCTCTTTAGTGTATGAACCCAGCTTTATCTTTTCACTTGGATGTTGTGAAATGACTTTATAACAAATCTTGTTCAAAAGACAGAAAGAAAATGATTCTGAATATGTTTATTTTGTAGACATTTCCATTACAAGAAAAACCAGACGTCATACAAAGATATTAAGATAGGACAGTACACCTACTTTTCACAGTCTATGTAACAATATGAAGTGTCCTTCTCCATTCATTAAAGGGCTAGAAATATAGCATAAAGTGAAATGAAATGGAGAGGAAAAGATAAAGAACGTAAAGCGGTGTTTATATCATTCACAAGGGTGGTTCAGAATGAATTAAATATGCTGTTCAAATATGAGAACTTAGAGCAGGGCCATCAGTCATGGTGAGGAAAGCACTCTTCGAGAGTGTCCAAAAGCCCATGACATCAAACCTTCCAGACACTTCTGATATCTGCTTTCTTATCAAGTATATACTGTACAAAGACAAAAAGTATTGAAAAAGCACCATATTATTTTCAGTTTACAATATTCTTTGATGTTTACGCCTAGCGTTCCTTTCCCTTCAAAAAAGGCAAAAATGTGTCTGATGTAAGTCAGCCCTCTTTACACTGTTTGAAACAAGAGGTTGTAAAATATGATCACTAACATTTCACTCTTTTATATTAAAGGCAATCTTCAAATGTGCAATAGGAAGTAAAGACAATTCATCTATCAAATGATTCCCACCGAGCTGAGAGGCACTGACGTTTTACAACCTCACAATGCATAACCATCCATTCATAGAGTACTTAGCAGAGTAAATCATACATGAGATAAACTGTAAAGACAGATTCTATTCTTCACTGTGACACTGTAGTATTCAGGATTGATTTTAATCTTACAATTAAGTTGATTTGCTACATGGTTCTCCTAGAGTATCTGATATATTGCATTCTACTGTGTGAATTTGGTAATACCTAGAATTATCGTAGCCTCCAGCGATTGTGCGGTTAAGCCTAACAAGGAGTTTTTGCAAAGTGGAAGACCACAGAGTCATATACTGTAACATTTAACCAATACTTTTCATTTCTTTATGATATCAGAGCCAGATCACATAAGTAAGGATACAGTAACATATTTTGGCGTAGAAGTAACAAAAGCAAAAACAGCTAAAAAAACAAAACAACATAAAACTGTTGTTACACACAATGTAGTCTTTTAAAGAAAATTTGGAATTGATATCAATGTAATGTTGTATCACAAAGCTGTTTGACAGCACAAACTTAATTAAATGAGAAATCTAATATTGTCCCTCTTTGTGAAATCAGAGTTTGTCCTTCATTACATTTGGTGATACTGTATCCCACCGTAACTGAGATGACATAATGAATGTTAAATTAGCACATAGAGCTTATGTTTTACCTCCGCTTTAAATTTGCACCCATAACAGGTCTAAATTCAAGACAATGGTGCACTTGTGTATATAAATGTAGCATAAAAAGGCATTTCATTTTCAACGACTGTACATATGATCTTTTCCATCCCATACAAAACTACAGATGAAGCCAAAGTCATTAAGAACAATAGATCTTCCCTGTGTTGAAATACTTGCATCTGTGTTTTAGGGCTAATTGAAAGTGGTTGTCCATCAAGCCCACACACAAAATAAGGGGCAGACAGCACACACTGGACATGATAAATACATAGGAAAATACATCACAACTGCTTGATAAACACAGTTGAATATTATAAGGTCATCTACATTGATACATTGAGACACTCGATTCATATCTTATTTTTTCTTTAGCATATTTATTTTTTTATTTATGCAGTCATAGATGTTTGTGTCCAGTGTGTTTTGTCCACAGGGGTTGATGAACAAATGCTGTGGGACCAATAATATTGACAAATCAAGCACAGCAAAAAGCAGTGGATAGCTTCCACAAATCCGTGATACACATATATGCACCACAGTTTGAATAAAATCATCATACATAGTACACATTTTGAATGAAAGGCAGTGACAATGCTTTTCATTTTAAGGGAAAGGTGAGCTGTTATTGTTTATTATAATATATATCTTTTGTTCTTTTTAGAAAAATATCTGTTTAAACCAAAACCAAGTGCATCAAGCTCTCTCTTCTGTCTTCATTGACAAAAATATCATTTTCTGAACATTCATACATTACATTACAATCATTGCAGATATATATACACACTGAATATGTATATATATGCATACATAATATATGTTTTTATATATTTTATATATAGTTTATGACATAGAGCATAGAGCACAACATGCCTTTTCAGTTGCCAACATGAGCTAACTATGAAATAATAATAACCATAATAACAATATTTGTGATAACTGCAGTACGACAACAGTAACAGAGAGAAGGAGCAGCTAAGAGCCCCACAAAATTCTTCCATTTGGCAGCAACGGCACAATCAAGAGCAAAAGAGATAAGCATAATGACAAATCTGTAACTTAAAACATCAAAAATCATCAACATTCACAGAAAAGTAGATGGTTCATATTCATAAGCACATTGCATCCTTTTGGCCACCGTTGTTTTCCTTCCTTCCTTCCGTCTATAGCTGGCTTTTGTGCTTTACTTTGTTTCGGCTTTAACAACCCCCTTAAAGAAAGAAATAAACTGGAAATGCAGTCCTCTGTGACTTCCATTCACATCAACGACTGGAGCTGTGCTAAACCAGATCCACAACTCAAGAACAACAGCGACGACTTTTAGAAGCACAGAGGCCACTCATCCAAAACCAAGAGGTTGTCTATGTTGTTGTCTTTTTTGTTGGTCTTTCATTTTCATTATAATGCTTTTCAAACTCAGACACCGATTGACACTATTGGTGTAACACACAATAAAAGCCGCCTTTGTATGCACTCATGAGAGTTAATACTATCATTGAAACACAGAATGAAACAAACCCTTCTAATTCACACAGTAAACATGAAAGGGCATAACATTACGTCAAAGCTCTGAGAAATATGAGGACCAGCAGGAGGTGACATGTGGAGCTATACCACCGAACAGACCTCATGAATAATTCCAATCCAGATTATTGGATCTCATACCTCCAGATTCCAATGGCTCTCTTAGCACCTGCCTGTTGAAGCTCCTCTGCTGGCCTTGCTAAAGTCTACCCAGTGTTTCTTCACTCATCTGAATAAATCCTCAGCGATAAGGAGGAATAAAGAGTCCCGACCCTTTGGCCTTTATAGCTTCTGAAATGGCATTTGCGGTCGTTTGATTAGCGTGCTGTGTCTGTTTTGTTAGGATGATTTGAAATGTCTGCCCATTGAGAAAGGCTCTGAGGTTCCACTGTGCAATGAAGCAGGCCGGTCCGTGCGAGGGGAGTTTGTGGTGTTGGGGTGGGCTGGCACTCACTCAAGGTTCCATGGGCTTTCAGGGTCCAACGGGCTCTCAGGGGCTGAAGACTTCGGAGAGAACCAGAGGTACATAGAGACAGGAGAGAGGAGAAACAGATGTGGACAACGGAGGGAGTAAAAAGAAATAGACAAGTAGCTAGAGATTGTGCGGTAACGTCCCCGTTTCACAGGAGAAGTCAGAAAAGGTGTGGATGAACTGCATGGGGAAAAAAGCAAGGCAATCTGGCCCAAAAAAATAAACGAAACCCACAAAAGCCACAGCAGTTCTTTGCCCCCTTTTTCCGCTTAGACAAAAACACTGGCATGGATAGAGCGAGAACGAGGGAGATGGTACACCAATGTATGCCAGAGCAAGAAGAGATAGAAGCAAGAGGGAGAGAGCTAATGTGCTTTTATTATGATCACGTGCAGCACACGCGGGCGGATTTAAACATCCATGAGAATTTAAACGTGTGCGCGTGTCTGCATTGGCTAGTGACTCTTCTTGATATTAAGCCTGAATTCATTGTGAATTAATATACACTTACATCACCTTGATGAAGTCACTTAGATGCTAAGACATCTGGGCTTTTATTTAACGAGACCTTAACGTAAGAGGTCAATGTCTGAGATCCCAGTTTATCTGCCCTACAATTACTTAATGCCAAACGTTTGAATCTGTACGTGCTTGTGTGTTTTTGTCGACAGGCAAGCAGAGGCAGAGATGCAAAGCTCTCAAAGTGCAAGAAGCGAGGGTGAGTTCAGGGAATCAGAGGACTGATCGCTGCTGCTGGTTCGCAGTGTAGCGCTGGCCCCGCAGGCTCCCTCTGGGTAGGTGAACACAAATGAAGATGTGTATGAGGGGATGTAGCTGCCGGTGTCAACGTTACCGCCACCGTCGGCAATAAGGCACGGGCCGTCCGGAGCCGGCTGGCCCTGGCCATAGAAAGAACTAGAAAAGGCTACCTCCTGCATCATCCCTTGCTGCTGTGCTGGGACCGGCTGTGTCTTGGGCTGTGAAACCGGGACGTGGTGGTGGGACGAGTAGGCGGGCGGCAGGTAGAAAGAGTCCTCCTTCACAGTCAAGCCCACCACAGAGACGGAAGGCGCCTGTGGGGAGGTCTGCTGCATCTGCGCAGGCGGCTGGTCCTGATAGGGAATTTTGCAGCCGGGCTGGTGCGCAACCAGGACGAACTCCAGGCGTTCCTTCTCCTTTTGCAACTCAGATATTTCTGCCTCTAGCTCAGCCTTCTCCTCCTCCAAAATGTCTGTCTCCTTAGGTTGGAGAGACAAGAGGAGGACACAAGGGGACAGTGATTTTATGATCATATGAAACGAGCACAGGAAGTCAGAGTTTCTTTTTTAATCTGAACAAGAATGTAGATAATTATGCAAAATAATTATGCATTTTGCATGTTTGTTGGTATCATTCTAAAAAGACTGTTATACATTTGATAGTTATAATATATGAATTCATTTTCAATATAGAGAGTATTGTAACTTGTGAAATTATATGTGAGTACAGCATCACTCACCGACTGTAACCTGTCTGTGAGCTCACGCCGTCGGTTTCTACACTTAGCGGCAGCCAGTTTATTTCTCTCTCGTCTAACTCTTCTTTTCTCCGCCTCTTCAGGGGTCAACTGGAAAAAGAGGAACAAATTAAGTGTTTGATCCTTATGTCAGATCACATTTTCTTTACATTTATTTTTTTTACTCTGGATACTTCTAACAAAATCTCCATACTTGTATTTGGAACAATCACAATGCAAACTGTAAAATATTCAAAATCAAATATCAAAATCAAACTCTAATCATCCCATCACTGCCATCATTTACCGTTTCATCGCGTGTGCGGCGACGGCTACGAGACTGACGCACTGGGCCAGGCGCATCAGAGCTCGGTGGGGTGAAGCTTCCAGCAGTAGAATAACTTGGGCCTGGCAGGTCATAAGGATCCAAGGCAACAGGCTGCGTCATGGTTCTGGAGCCCGTGGCGCTTTGCCCTGGTGCCACAGATGAGATGAGAGTAGGCTGCACCATCCACTGCAGATCCTGGCTGGTGGTGATGGCCGTCACTGTGGGCACAAATGAGCTGGGCATGTCCACCCCTGCCCCGGTGCCAGTTGAAAGTCCACCCACCCCTACCCCACCAGTGGTGGATACACACTCCTGGAAACCAAAAACATAAACAGTTTGACCTGCTTGCATTCTCAAAAGTGGGGTAAAGTAGTGCTTCCAGATAATGATCAACATCATATTCTCCATTCAGATTTATATTAGGCTACTTTATTTATTTAGACCGCTGAAAATTAGTGTCATCAAAAAACAATGAAAATAAAAACAGATGTTTGCATGATGGATTTCTATATACGTTGGATATTTTTAATAAAGGCATAAAATTGTCATGTTTATCCAAGAAATGGTATATGAGTAAACCAAGCCTCATAAATATTTTAATATTTATTTTAAATTTACTTTCGATATGTAAAGTTAAATCGAAATCTTAACGATTTTAACTTTGCTCAGTCTTGCTTAAAAAAGATTGCAAAACAGATTTAGACCTAAAAACCTATTTATATGATTTCTGTTTTTAGAAAATAAGCCCAGAGTGCCAGAATGAGTTCCACGTTTCATTAATATTCATATGAAAGCGTGTGAGACAAATGACACGCAGCTTCGAAGACGTCACCTTAGCCAATCAGCGTCCTCGTATCCCCTCCCTTCCCTGTTCCTCCGCCCCCGTCACACCCCCGGTGTTCCCCTTAGCAACCCAACGTAACTCTCCAAAATAGAACGCATTGACGTCACAGCAGAGTCTGAGAAGCGCGAGCGGTAGGACCGGGCAAAGGCGGAGCTTATTGTGCGGACGTCGGAGAGTTCCACAGCTTTGTCATATGTTTCGCAGCGTGTTGTAAACCGACCATGCTGACTTGTCAATATATTACTCCACGTTGGTGTTGAGATTGTGCATGATGATATAGTCGTGTTTTACAAAAGCGGAATTGTAATCTTCTAATCTTATTTAACACATCTTTCAAAAACATTGCTGTGTTTGCTCAAGCAAATTAAAACGGACTCTTCCGACAACATCACTCCGTTTCATACACAACTGCAGACTAAACCAGCAAATCTGAGGTGCAGTTTCATCTCACCAAAACAATGCTGTGACAAACGCCATTTCTATTAGCTTAAACGAAACGCTGCGACTTACTTGTGGTGCGCTGGTGGTGGGGGGGCTTCCGAAGGATTCCACGGACGACAGGTACTGAGATTCAAGAGAAGGAGATGAGCTTCCACGGGAGCCGGTGTCGGGGTCTCCGGGGAACCCCTGAAACATCTCCCCGGTGGAGCCGAGAGAAGCCGCAACACCTACTGTGCCCGGCGAGAACGGGATGTCACCTGTCACCCAACACATATTAAACTGAAGCGCATTTAGGATATTAACTATTCTCAGACATTTTCATCTGTGAACTGCGGTGCAGAAGACAGCATAAAGTGAACACTGAAACGTGTCTGGACACTGTACGATTGTTTGTTTTAAGACGCTAAACTTGATGTGGAAAAAATAGCAATGTATTAATATCGTAAATGACTTACCGTAACTAGTTTTAATTGGAGTCTTCGTTAAGATGCCCTTCGTCTCTTTCCAAAATAGTTGCATGAAGACATCAATCCAGATCCTTGCTGGAGAAAACTTCTAAATTCCACTCACTTCTTAGATAACACTTCCTAGTTCGCGGTACAATCCGTCAAACGTTTCCTTTGAAATGTGCATTTATAAATCCATAAAATAATCCGTAATGTGTTTATTATAAACTGGAGCCGACGTAGTGTTTCGGCAGCAGAGCTTCCTCTTCTGAATGAAGCCTGAGAACGCATTGTAAAGTAGGGAGTCCTAACTCCGCCCCATACTGATGTTCCGCTGACGTAGTTGCCCATATATGGTCCAAAAGCAGTGTTTTTGTTTTTGGTCTCTAAGCAATATGACGTGTAAGGGATTCCCTCACCCACAGAAAGCGACAGCTTGCTCGTGGTCAAGAATAGGTACGTTTACTATTACTTCCACGAGATATTTTTAATTGTTACATGATTTTTATGGACAATATTTAGAAACAACACGCTTACAAGTATTTTACCTGAGGGCTACCTTAAAAAAATAAAAAGTGCAGCTTTATGTAACTTTGTCAGATTAAAACCAATTCATCCCCAACAAAATTAAGATTTTCTCCCCTAAAATCACTCTTAATCTACACAATAAAATAATTTTTAAATTAGAAAATAAAGCGCTTTTCAGCATAAAATTATAAGTTTAGCAATAATTTACCATTACATTTAACAAAATGTATTGTTTTTCGTTGAAGGCTATGAAAACATATATATATATATATATACTTCTAACTACAAAGAGAGAGTGCCTGAACTATTTAAGAAAATCACATTTTGCTGAGGTAGCGGTTAAATTTAGGAGGGAAACCGCTTTCACTTGTTTTGACTCCACTGTAAACTTTCTCACCGACACGCCCCACGGAATCCCCGATACACAAGAGGTTCCTTCGTCGCTAACAGTCTTGAGAACCGGTCGGGTCAGAGATTAACATAACCAGTTGTCTATAGTGGGTAAGTTTTAAACTTTGCTTTTTGTTATTTTTAGACATGAAAAGTTGCTTCAGTGTTGTTGTGTTTGGAGTTATTAAAGTAGTTAAACTACGATACATAAACTACCTGACAAGTCCTAATTCGACTAATCCACATCTTTAAAATACATTACTTATCCTGAAATGCATTAAAATCCTTAAAATCATAACAATGAACGACGGCAGAGGAGTTCTACTGAATTCGCGTTATTGTTCAGCGTACAAAGCGTCCATTATGGTTTACCCTCGACATTTACAAGAAACCATGCACAAGTTCCAAGTCGGACAGTGGGCTGTAGTGACGGAAATTATGAAATTATATATTGTCATATACTGTCACAACGCATTTTATTTCATGTAGGAACAAAGGTGAGTCATTGTTCTCTGAGCAATTTGTATTGTTAGTAAGGTAAAGCTCAAGTAAACGGAGAAAGGGTTAGTAATTTAGAAACATGTGGCAAAAGATACAACACCATCTCACAGGGGTAGACAGGCTGCACACCGGTGTGTAACAACACCTCATGTTGAGGATGGGGAAGAGTGGGGATAACAACAATTAGTCAGCAGCATTTCACGTCACCGGCGGAGAACGCTCTGTCCAGTGGCAGACATTATAACGACCGAACAGCAATGACTAATACGTAGTAGCCTACTTGCAATGTGCGGCAAACATTTTACCAATATCCACCAGAACACCACCGACCCGCATTAAAAATCACGTGGTTACCTCAAAGAAATCATATGTGGGATGTTTAAAGATAAACCAGATATGCAAAAGAATCTATAGCAGGCTCGAAGACAACGCAACAGGTGCTTTAGAGGCTTCAGTCAGCCCTTTTCTCTTTTATGGTGATGTCAAATTTATGTGACTTTTTGTCATCTCTAAAATGTTGGACTATGCCTGAGCAGACAGTTGAACAGAGCTCAGTACTGTTGATCCTCTACAATCTACATAACATTGTTATTGTAGTCAGTAAATATACAGTCACTGGGGAACAATAAGACACCTACTTCTGTTTAATGTCTCAAATTCCGTGGTTAAATGAAAAGTAAACTATACAGCTTTGAAGGCAACCAAGCCCGCTACTTCTACAACCAATCCTGCATGTGTATACAACGTTTCGTCTCCGTGGAAACGCCGTTCCCGCACGTCTGACGCAAGGACGTCACGACGATTGGTACTTTTTTTGTTTTTGCTGCGTAGCAACATGTTTCCGTGGTAACCCTTAAAGGGGCAGCAGAGCGGTTGAACATTGCCCGTGGGTTTTCACATTCCAATACTTTTGACTTTTGCGAGATATTGAGAGGCAAATATTCGCATGTTTTGCCATTTGATGATTTCGATTAACCACGCAGACTTAATTCATGAATTGTTGTTGTAGTAAGTAACGTTATTCCAAGTACAGTTAACGTAGTTACCTAACGTTATGTAGCTAGCGTGCTAACGTTAATCGTTCTAGCATTGCAGAGCAACGTTGTAAATGGACATTAATGTTAGTAACAATATACAGCTGTAAGCGTTTTAGCTCCGTTTAACTTACTTAAAATTTTTGTAAGCCTATAAATTAGTTGCGTTCTGTTGTTAGCTATGGTATGCTACCGCCAAAGTAAGTAACGTTAACGTTACAACGGAATTAAAAAATTCCGCCCATACTAGGTCGTTTCACCCAGCTTCCAAATTACACAGTCAGCTAGTTTGGCTGTTTTGTATAAATGTAGGTTTGCATAAGCATCGGATGGTTGTGCCTGGTGAGCAAGTTTACCGAATGGCTCTGGAATACAAACGTCCATTTTAAAGTTAGAAACATGTTATTTCTATTGTATAAAACAACAGCCAGACGTATCAAAACAAGTTTAAGGGTTAGTGAAGTTCTGGTTTAGCTATTCATACACTCATATCGTTGATAATCTGCAGAAAGTAACTATTGTAAACTGCATTTAGAAAGTATCTGTGTTTAATAAATCGAGTGGATTTATTGTCAAAACAGTTCACACAGAAGGCAGTTTTGATCCATAAATAATTGTTTAACTTTCTCAAGCCATTGGCATGTGGACAGCTTGAACAAAATGGTTCATACAGTCGTAATATTAAATGTTTTTTAAAGATTGTCTTTACGAGGTGTTTATAACATGTTTGCATTGTTGTATTGTAGTACCTTATTTGTTATTTTGCGCTGTAGTGCTTAAAATATAAGTGTACTTTATTACATGTGTCATTTAACAGTGTATGAAGATACACATCATACAAAATTATACTTCATCAATTAACTAAAGATTTTATTTGGATTAAGGTTTAAAATTTGAACTGATATGTTAATAACAGGTTTAAACAGGGCCTAGCTGTGCCCAGGCCAGTGACCGGGGACTTACCACAAAGCCATATGGTTAGGAAGAGCCTTTTTGTACCATAATGTGTAAAACTAGTATTAATTATGAAATCACAAGATAATCATCAAAACAAGATAACATTTGTACTTTAATTCAAAGCAATTCTCAATTTGCAAATGGGTAGTTGACAAATGTGCCGTACATGTATCCTATGGTGTGACATTGCAAAAATGTATATTATTTTATATTATTATATTGTATTGTTTTATACTAACAATGAAGGTAAATCCCTCATATGCTAGTTTTTTCTACATTTTTTGCTGTCACACCATAGGACATTTATTTGTCAACTACCCTAATACAGATTTTTTGCTAAGCCATACTTATGATCTATGCAGTGTACTATTATAAAGTTTTTTGAGAGGTAGTTACACAATAAAGCTCAGTAGTTTAGTAAAAACTCAGTAAATCCCAAAATTTTACATTTACCTAAACTGAAATGTAAACTTGTTACTTCATTGAGAGAAGCTCTGCTGTGATTCTTAAAACTTTAGCTTAAAATAATAAACCTTTTCTACTAAGTTATGTTTTAAATGGTATTTATTTTGAATACCCAAGCTGTTTGAGAAGCAATGTATCAAAATTGTAATCATACAAGCGCATAATTTGGCAGGTTAATTTACCCTGTAATGCATGTAAGAGAAAATGTCCTAAAATGATAATCACACGTTTTGTTGTTTCTTTGGTTACTGCAGTGGTTGCAGTTTGTGTGTTATGGGATAACAAATAATTAGGAAAATATATTTATTTGCATTTCAGTTCAAACTGCCCCAACTGTGCTCACACATGTCTTAGGTGTCTTATGACTTCATTTGGCTTTATGTTTTACTGGCACTACTTCAGAGCCATATTGTTCGACTTGATTTGCTTTTTTGATAAACCTTTGCCATTCTGCTCCAGAAAAAGTTCAATAATGTAGGGGAGGGTCACGAAACTTCAGCGAGAACGTATGTTTTGTTTACACTACGCTTTCTGTTTTCGTCTCTCCGGTCATTTTAGAACTTGAACCCCTGCAGCAGTCACGAGAGCGTCTTGTTTCCTGGGGAGGTGGGACATGTTTGCCTGGTTCCCTGCCCAAAATATTTGTAACCAGGCAACAGCAAGGCCCGTCCCACAATAGCTCTGTGTTGTTGACACCCCTTTTGGCAGCTTACCCATACGACATTGCATAACCGCTGTCTCAGACTAACCCAGCCCCACAAATTTGCCAAAAACGTTTCTTTTTACAGCGCACATTCCAACAGAAAATTGCACAATGTGTACACTCTAGTTAGTTTAGCTTTTGTTGTATGATGTCTGTATTTTGGGACAGCTTTAGACCTAGACTTTTGGGCACGCTGGCTGTGGTGGAACAGACTGCTGTGTTTGCGCAGACACAGAGTGGCGGCGTAGAGCCGGAATATCAGCAGTTGAACTGAAACTTGCTGTCTGTCGTCATTGTATCCTCTACAGTATTAGCATGGAAGATTGTTTACAGTCTTTTGTTGTCCTACCTGCCCAAGAAACAACACTTGTTTGCAAAGTATTAAGTGGGGACAATGCTAATATTTAGGGAAATTGTAGCCTTACGTAAGAATGTCAGTTAGCAAACATTGTACCTCAACATTGAGGGAATTTTATTAACACACATTGATGAACATTTTTAACCAAGGGATCATCGCTGTTTGTAATATCATTTTAGATGTAATTATATTTTTTAATAAAGCTTGTCCAACACAAAATATTTGACTTATCCATCACATTCCATAAAGAATTTAGTCTTTTTGGCCTTCCTTAGCTGTCTACCTTTCTCATTCTTATGTCCCAGTGGTTGCCTCATAGATGAGGAAACTCTCAGTCGCGTCTGGAAACATCTGGACGCGCAGACGACATGAGGTCATTCCTCTACCTCCCTTGCTTTCTCATCGACTGGCTCGCCATGTGTGTACATCGGTCTGTTTGCCTGACCTGAAGAATGTACGAGAGAAGTTTTAAAATATACAGTTATGTAGAAGAAAGTGCCACGTGATTGGCTTGCTTTTCCTTCCCTTCCCTTCTTCGTTCCTTTTCGTGATAGCTTGTTTAGACAAACTGGATTTCAGCTTTCTCCCTTAAGTAATCCCATGTGGTTGAGAGACAAACTTTACACCTGATCTAAATTACGATGGGAAGTTTTGTTTTTACATTACCAACTGGTATGATAAACATTTTAACTAAGGAAACCCAACGAACAAGGTAACAATGTTGTCTGGTTGACCCTGACCTACAAAGTGAAGATTTTCAATGACAGGATTGCCCAATATTACACCACAAACTCGTAAGTTATGTGGCCATGGACACCTCTCCATCAAATAAATCACTTCCTGTCAGGATAGCAGCCTCTGAGTAGTCAAGGAAACAGCGAAGGAAAAGGAAGTTGCGTGCAGTCCTTTGAAAACACGCACCGTGATGGAAAGACTTTCAACTTGTTCTCCGCATTCAGCTCAATATCAGACCATTGGAATGTGTTTTAGGAAATAAACAGTTTTGAGAGCCCAAAAAGGACACATTTTATCAGTTAAATTGGCTGTTTGTTTAATCCGTGTTGAAAACGTCAGGCCGCACTTTAAATTCAAAATCGGCATTTGCCAGGGTTAATCCAGCTATCGCTGTCGCTCCATTGAACATGATGAACATGAACTGTCATTTTGTTTTATGTAAGACTTTGCAATCCGGCCAGCTGAAGCATTGCTGAAATGCAATCAGTGGGTTTAGTATTCAGCAGCGTAGTGTGACTCAGAAAGCGTAAACCTCAAGCGCGTCAAACGTAGCCTACTTTCAGCAGGCCGCATGCCAGACAGAGAGGCACAGCACTGGATCAGAAAGCGTACTCTTTCTCTGCCTTCTCTCTGCATATCCAACCGTCTCCAGCAATTCTTTTTCTCAACCCCCACATTCTCTCCTGCTCTTCGCATCCATCTCCCCCACTCCTCCAATGCTTATGCAACAGTTGCCCTATTTTCATGGGGGAGGTTGTGAGGAAAGAGAGATTGAAAGAGCAGGTGGGAGGGAAACGTAGAGGAAGGAGAAACGGAGGTCCAGGAGCGCTTTTTGTGCACACTGCACACGTCAAGGGGAAGACAAACTGTCCTTTTCTGACTCCCCCTTCGTGCCACCCTGTTGTTCGCCGTCATCATCCCCAACCCCTCACCCACGGTTGTTTCTGCATTCGCTGCTAGCAAGGTTAGGGTTGGGGAAGGTTTAGGGTAGAGTTAGGGAATCTAAATAAGCAAAAGGGCACACGCGTAAATGTACAAATTTATTTAAAGACTTTATGTTTGACTGGGTAGCATGGCCCCATTTTTCTCTATTGACAGACATTTAATATTGTATTCTGGTGAAATATTTTTTAAAGGAACATGTATGTTGCTGACATTTTGTTATAGTATAGCAGACATTTATAGAGCATGTTTTTATGAGGGCTCTTAAAAGTGTGACAATGACTATCTTCTGCCTATTACGTATAGCTGGAAGGTTTATGACTGTGCACGTTCTTGTGGTGCCATTGTCAAATCTACATTGTCATGACAATTTTCCTGCAGCATCATATAATTAGTCACATGGGATAGGTCAGGTGGTTGGCTCAGAAAATGGACCATACTTTTGTCCTGGACCCATATACATTTGACTTACTGTAAATAAAATGCTGCCATTGATGCCATTGAACTTTTCAATTTCAACTCATCAAGTTAAGCAATTTCTACTTATTTCTATTATTCTCTCTCTCTAAGAGAGTGACTTGTAAAGCCAAGTTAATTGTGCTTATTTTTAACAGTGAAATTACGATTTCAGCCACCCATTACACTACTGTATGTCTTTTACTCTGAGCTTTAGGTCAACATTGTTTTTAATTATCTTAAAGTAATCTTAAAGCATAAAGATTATTGAAGGAAGACATTTGGGCCAAAAAATGTACAAGCCTACGAGGTTTTATAGCCTGTTGCCATGTTTGTGACATTTAAAAAATGTCATGGTTGGCAATGAAAACAAACCTGAAAGACAACAGCAATACAAACAGCAAGTCATTTTAGCTCTCTAGAGCGTTTCTCCTCTGTCAAGTGCATATAGTCTGTGTAATTTAGCAATTTAAGCAACACTGCTTTCACATCATTAGACTGAACTAAAGACACTGTAGCCTGTCATTGTATATCATTAAAATACCTTTAGTGAAATTATGAGCAATCACCATATAGTCGTTTTTTAAACACCCACCCTCTGATTATCAACATATTACGTATCTTTTCAGGTACATGGCCAACCTGCCACCTGCTCACTAACTAACTTACAGAATCATGTACATCTTTGAAGATGAATACAAAATTATTAATGCAGAGTAATTTAACCCCAGTTCCAGTAATGCGTCAGCCTTTAATGAGCTGACGTAAAAGCGAACATATTTAACTAAATAGTCAGTGTGGGGGCAAATACTCAAATTCTGTTTAAGTGACGCATTAGTCAGTATGTGATGCACTCACACCCAAAGAGTTGACATTTTACCCATATTGTTGTTCTAGTCAGCGCTGACTCCAAACCACCCAAAAGGTTCTTTTTCAGTGCAACTTGTATTAAAGTCTGAAATATTCTCGGCATAATGAAAACTTTGGCAAACCAAAGTATGCTGCAAAACATTACATATTTGTAAAAATAATAAACACTTTGTGTAATGTGATCTTTAAATAAACCCTATGACATCAAACTCAGTAGTATCAAATCCTCCAGCCAGGTCTATAAATGCATCTTGGCAGTGTTCTTAAGGAAGACCGCTCTTTCCCGAAGGAGGACTCTGGAAACTTGCACACACACATGTAGCACTACAACTCTGGAGCTATTCCTGAAGCCACCCCCATATAACTACCAAATTACCAATCGACAGCAAGAAATAGACGCACAGTATGTCACTGCGGCGTATCAGTGGGATCAATGGGGAAATAAAGTGAGGGCTGATGAGAGGCAGAAAAGAGTGATAACATGCACACAGATGGAGGGAGGTGGAGAAAAGGTTGGAGGAATTTATTCATTCAACCCTGCAATTCTGAATCAGTGCATGTCACACAAACACATGTTCTGCAAGCTGCTGCGCCCGTTTCCTTCTTAGTAATTAGATTCAATGAAAGTGAATGTGCTATCTGCCAGATACCCAATTCTAATACTGTGGTTATTCTGGTCCTTTTTTTCTCAGAAAAAGGAAACCCTGCACGTTGTTTTCTTCACAATTTTGATATTTCTGACCATCTGTTAGCTTGGCGTGTGTACTTATTTAGACAGGCAAACTTTTTCATCTCTTGCTCAGTTGTAGTTACTGATAGGCCTATTATCTAACTGGAGATCTGATTTAAAGAAAACATCTGATAGAAAGACATTGATTACAGTAAAAATATAAATATAATTGGCTTTAAGAGTTAAATCAAAGTGAAAGGCGGAACAGCAGCTTTAAAATAAAAATCGGTCAAAATATTATTGGCTATTCTTAACCTTCAGTATTTTCCAGGAAGCTAGTGTCTGTGTGAGAATAACCTTGCCTTGTTCTTGGCAGACAGTTACAGTGAAGAGTTTTTTCCAAAATGAGATACTCCGTTTTGAAAAATTTTCAAAAACAATGTTTTTTATTATGTTATAATGTTTTTATTGTGTTAGTTAGCTGTATTTTTTTAGTTATTATGCAGCTTAAATCAAAACAAACCAACTGCAGTTTGATTGATATTAATTGGAACGCACAATAAAAAACATGATTTTTGAAAATTTCTATAAACGGAGTTCTCTCATTTTGTAACCAAACTCTTCAGAACAATGCTTAACTTCTTTTTTTATTCCTTTTTTTACTCTCTTATTTCAAAATTCACTCTTTTCAAACTGTATGAAATGCAAAGGCTTAGGGATGGCATGCAAGTAAACATTTTAAGTGTGGTATTTCTTGATAATGTTCTTACACTGAGAAAAAAGTCATCTCTATTGGTTTCATTTGAATCATAGTGTGGTTTTAATTTGGTTACTTTTTTGTGTATATTAAATTTGGCTGACCCACTTATGCATAACACCGTGTCTACACCGGACGCGGCGCCATGCGACACACGGCTTGTTCTAATGGGATTGTTGTCCCACGCCGCATCCAGTGTGGATAAAATTTAAAATTATATTGGGTTCTAATACGTTCTATTGTCTTTTGTCTTGTTGCATCGCGCCGCGTTCGGTGTAGACATGGTGTAAGCATTTATTTAATGCTGTGCCTAATGAGGAACCAGAGTCTACACACGTTGTTTATATTATATATATATAAATATACTATATATATATATATATATTATAGGCCTATTAGATACAACCAAGGGGTCAGTGTTTGGTAAATGCCAAAACTACACTATCTGGGCACAGAATTTTTTTTCTCTAGTGAAGGCCATTTAAAAGTACCTGTGTTTTCTGCCTAAAACAAAATTTTCAACAACTTAAAAACAGAAATATTTGCCCAAACATTTAGGTTTCAGCATAGTCGCTATAGAGATGCACCGATACTGGCCAATAATCAGTATTGGAAGATAAAAGCAATGTTTCAATATTGGCTATTGGCTGATAGATTGAAAACAGCCGATGATCAGAGCCGATATTTCTTGTCATTCAAAAGAGGACAGGAAAATGCAATGAATTTGTGCCCTGTGTATAGAAAATGTAAAGAAACATAACTAATTTGACTTTCAATATTATTAGTCATATGAATTAATAACATTCATAAAGTTAAGAAATATTAATTTTAATCTTCATAATCAGTATCGGCATAGACAGATATCACTCTGAATAATCGTTTCGGTGGAGAAATTTAGTATCTGTGAATCTCTAGTCGCTAGGGAAAGGTTTTGGACTGTGCACGTTGATGTGGTGGCACCCAATCCGCACGTTGGGACGTTCTTTTCCTGAGGCTTTAAAGATACAGCATTTATGTCCTTAGCTTGAAAAGTTGTGCTTACAGGAACAAAAATGGCAGTGCCTCCAGGAGGTGCACAAAACTGACAAAACTGTTTTTGGGATGAATGGGAAATGTTAGCTCCTCTATCCAGGAATGACAGACCTCCTTGGATACAGGCTTACCTGCCAGCCAAACAGCATGGAAAACGGGTTAAAGATGAAAAAAGAGCCAAGATGTCTTTTTAGATGAAGCAATATGCAAAGGGATTACGAAGTATGAAAAGTACAAGATGTGACTAGGAAAGCATGGAACAGGAAGTGATTGAGAGAGCATTGACGGCGGTTTCCAGAGGCGCTTGGGCTGTTGCTGGGGGCAACCTCTGTTCGGTCACCTTATGGCAGGGAGGAAGCATTGTGCGAGCAAAGGTTTCTATTAATAGGAATAGCGGGAGAGAGGACGAGAGCCTACGAGCGAGCGAGAGGAACACGAAGAGGAGGAAGCAGATTGTGAGAATGAGACAGTTACTAGAGAGAGCTGGAGGGAGGGATGGAGAGCGAGCGTCGCGGAGGAGGGAGCGATGGCGTGATGACGCTGTGCATGGCGTCAGAGCGATAAGAATAGAGCCGGTGCGTGCAGGGCTGCTGAGACATCGCTTTTTATACCCACAGCTACTATCTCGCTCTTTGAACAATGTGTGTGTGCGAGGGCATGCGTGTGTGTGGAGGTGTAGGTATACGCACAGCAAAATTTAATATAGAAATGCCCCGTGATGAAAGATTATGACTTGTGCTTTTATATTTGGAAGCAACAATACGTTCCTAACTTTTAGAGACACCGAGCAGATTCGCAAATGCTCATAAGAGGAAAAAGTACAAGAGGAAGTAAGAGTCACGCCTCATGAGGGGAAAAAAGCAATTATGCCCCTTGTTATAAGTATGACAGGCATCGTGAGACCACGCTTTTAAATGCATTAAGCATTGCAGGGTTTGATTTCTAAAAGCAATTCACAGCTGTTCTAGAACTTTGTACAAAAAATAAAATTAATGACCTTTGGGTACCCGAAAGCCAAAAATGGAAATTTTGGTTTTATTACATAAAATGAAAGCGAAGGAGGTTGTCAGGCACAACCGAACATCTCATTTTGTGGCTATAGGTATGAATAAGACCACAATATCAGTAAAAGCAACACTAATAATGATGACGATTTCAAGACTAAAAGCATCATCAACTATTCAGTTACAATGAATAAATGTGTGACACTGCTTCTTTCAATCATTAACATTATATAAAATCTTTTGCTGATTATGAATGCTCCGGATAGACGTAGAGTGTTAAGAATGAAAAGTCCATTTTGTATCCTGACAGTCATGACCTACAGTACATGGTCTAAGACCCCAACTGATAGAACAATGTGTGGGTGGATGCAACTGCAGGGCAAAGGTCCGCATACAACACAAATAAGATAGAGAGAGAGTTGGGTACGCAGGCCCAGGCTGATGACGTCAGAGTGGCTTGGCCTAGCAAGTGTGTCCTGCTGAGGTGTCATGTCTGGACCGGCTCATATAGCCAACAGCTTGAGCAGCCACTGCACAAAGACCAGAGAAAACATTTAGGACACGTGCAACACACAACTGACTTACAAAGTGTATTATTTACTATACGCTTAAATTAAACATGCTTAGATGAGTATAACGTCTGTAAGGTGAATTATGTACTGTAACTGCTGGGCAAAAATTTGAGCATAGTGTAGTATTAAAAGATGACCAAATCAAAATTGACAACCTCTATCTTATTATCAGTCATTATGGACTATACGTTCGGACAATCAGCAAGGCACATTTTGCTGCTTTTTTTTATAACAGACGGACATTCAGCATGATTGAGTTTCTTATTTAGCGCTGATCAGTTTAACATCAGTAATAGAGAAAGGAAGTTAAATAAGCCTGTAAAAAATCTTAAAAGAATTGATTGACTAGTAGAGGTTGATAGTAAGAAGATCTTACAGCATTGATGCCACTGTCCTTCACCTCTGTGCTGGTCTCCCTTTCGTAGAGATCTGAGAAACAACAATCAGCCTGTTGAATCTTTCCAATTAACATGTTTACAGACACTGTGTACACACTCACATCACTGCTAATGACGTCATGGATATCTTGACAGCTTTCAGGCATGATAATAAACATCATGATTAAATGCAGCACTGCACAGTTCTATTTACCTTCACGCCGGACACAGATAGAAGAACCGTATGTAAACGGGTGTCATAATTTCAGTCCAACACAATCGCTGCACGGTTACGTACATACTAAGTGGCCAATTTTTACATACACTTTAGAATGAGATTCTACAGTATACTTACTTCATCATATACAGCCATGGAAAAAATAAATTAAGGGACCATTTCAAAGACCATTGTCAGTTTTTCTGAATCTACTATTTATAGGTATGTGTTCATTTTTGTTTAATTCTATGAACTACTAACAATATTTCTCCCAAATAAAAAATATTGTTTCTATTTATTTGCAGAAAAAGAAAACTGGAGAAACAAGTCAAAATAACAGAAAAGATGCTCTGTATTTTTTCTGACCTCAAATACTGAATACAAACTTCATATTCACTTTTAAGCAATACAACAAATGTTGTTCAAAAATTATTATTTTATGCGATAACCTCGATTTTATCATTTCATGTGTCTTGTCATGCTGTTAATCTTTCACATTGCTGTTGGATGACTTTGTTGAAATTCAACAGACACTGGACTGGAATGGCGACAATACATCTAGAAATACTGATTAAATGAAAATTTGGAATGGTCTCTTAATCTTTTCTGCTGCGGTATGTATAAATATACAGTAATATTGGCAACTCTGCTCTCATGGATTCTGGATAACAGCCCTGAGTACAATATGTTTACTAATATTTAGAACAAAACATTAAACAATAAAGACATTTTTTCACAGCCGTCTTTGCTAATATATACCAACGGTGTCAATATTAGTGGAGGGCGCTGTACATATTACATTTTCAAATTGTAATTTACACAATTTGCAATATTAAAAATATGTAGAATATGCAGTTGAGATCTGGTGACTGTGCAGGTCACTGGAATATGAATTTTTTAAACAGTTTTGCACGCTGAAAGCTGTGTCTTATTCAATAAACACCCACGATTCAGTTCACCCAGGTGCTGAGTGTCCAGAAATAGCCTGGCAATGTATTAAAATTAGGTAAATGTCATTCTTTTCAGCACAAATACGCCTCCTTTCTATGTAAATTGGGATTATTATTAAAATGTTCACAAAAATCTGCCTGACGCAGTGATATTACTGTTCAGCGTTACTGCTATCCACAAAAAGCAGACTACAAATGGAAATTTATTTTAAAGAAATGTATGCATGCATGATGTAAATGGATAATGGCAGCAGTTATTCCTCAAATTATATTCAGATGATAAAGAAAAGGATTATAAATGGCCATATAAACAGACCTACGTATGATGTAGTCGACAGCATGTTTAGCATTTTAAAGTCTATTTAGTCTAAATGAAGCCTATTGAGTCGATTTAGCTGTCTAGAGTAATGATGCACAATTCTGGTAATCTTTCACGGTAGTCTGCTGCATCCTCCACAACCTGCTATGCAGACCTGTGTAAAAACAGCTTTCAGCACTACATTTGCTCCACATCCCGATTTACGTCGTTTCATTTGTGAATCAAATGCTAAAACAACAGCACATGCAAATAAACAACGGCATCAGCGAGTGCAATTGCTTTTTAGTGTCTTGAGTTAGTATCATGGGACTAGATACTAATACGCACATAGAAAATATTTCCCGTATCATTACATAACAACTACTAGAACCTGAACCAATGACGCATGGCAGGATGGATCCGTGAAATAATGTTATTTATGACAAACTCTGACTTCTTCATCTGTATGTGTCTCAAAAGAAACAGACTACACAGACAATGTTTTTCCCCAGCCGTCTTGTGTCTGTCCACTGTTTCTATTCTTAGCTGACAGGAGTAAACCCTTGTGCTTTCAATGTCTGACATGCATTCAGAGACGTTTCTTTGCATAGCATTGTTGTATTGTGGGGTTATTTCAGTTACCGCTGCCTCCTGTCAGTTAGGAACAGGTCTGGTCATTCTTCTCTGACCTCTTGTATTAGAACTGCCACTGTATGAAATTCTACAGATGTCTCCCACGAGAGTCTGACACCAACAATTATAAAAACAGTCAAAGTCACTTAGCTCACATTTATCATTGGTTTAAACAACAACGTTTCCTCGACTGAATATTTGCAATAATAAGCAGGTGATAAAGTGATCACTTTAACTGTGTCATATCATAATTTTTGTTATTATTAAAAAAAAAATTGCTCTGCGGTCTACTTATCACTTATCAACTTATGTTACTGTTCCTTTACAACTTCTTCTATGCATCCGGGTTTGGCTGGTTATTATCATCAGTCAGTTCCCTGTAGATGCCATTACTACACCATTATGTGGGCAAAAAGCCTGTTTTTCCATTTCCGGCCATTTTAAAGTAGCGAGCAACATTGGAAATATGTCATTATATTCAAGCACGTTTGATCAGCCTCTTACCAGATTTTTAAAGGCCTCTTAAAAGCATAAAATGAAATATTTTTTTTCTCTCTGCTCATGCACTAACAGGACCATCAGGCCTTGGACTGATATCATAGGTCCAAAATAATGATGTGTTGTCGACATGCCACTGTGAGCGATCATATATTACGTTTCAGGTTTCTGACATGTTAATTTCAATACAAGCTATTTTGCACTCTTATAACAGAAAGTTCAAAGAATTTTATCCCAAGTGACATTTCCCTTCAAAGGTCCAATGTGTAACTTATTGGAGGACCTACTAACAGAAATGTCTTCAGTGGTGTATAAAGAAAGACCTTACATAATGAAGCGTTATGTTTTTATTACCTTAGAATGAGCTATTTCTATCTACATACACCACGGGTCCCCTTGCATGGATTTCACCATGTTGTTTCTATAGTAGCCCTAAATGGACAAACTTCTCTACAGAGTGCAATTCGTAAATACATGATCTCCTTCGGCAGAAACGTGACAACCTTAGTGCTTCTAAAGGGAGGGGTGGAGTAAGCCTTTAGTTGCATTTCGCAACCTCACCACTTGATGCTGTTAAATTTTACCGGAGCTTTAAATACTTAGTAAACACGAACGGCTTTACTACAGTTTGGATTCTAGGTAGCGCGCCTGATTCTCTTGTCTTACCAAAGAGCACCTGCAGCCTGGCAACACAGGACACAAAGCCATAGAAGGGCAGGTAGAGTTCACCAGCGCCAAACCTCTCCCACAACATCTGCACCACAACACTGTCACACTCCACACCTGAGGGCAAAGACAGAGGACAAACCGTGGGAGGAGAGTCTTTAACTTTGCTTTTGTGTATATATACAGGGTGTGGTGTGTGTGTGGGTGTGTGTTCACCTGCAGCATTCAGAGCCAGACTGAGTTCAAACGGGCTCATGGTTCCAGACGAGTCCTCATCAAACTGGAAAAAAATGGACTGCAGCCAAAAATAACACAAAATATCAATAAAAATGGGTTTATAAAATGGATATTCCTGCTCTTATGATTGGATGAGTCATGTTTAAACGCACACCTGTGACTGCACGTTTTATATCAATGTGCCAAGATGCCGTGTGGTTTGGCAACCGCAAACCATCCTTTTAGTTAATAATCAATCTCATAATAAACTTCATTACTTGGTGAAAGAATGTCAAAAAGAAAACTTGTGTTTAAGATTCAGATGTTATACTGGCACAATAACAACAACCGTTTCAAGGTCTTTTTTTCTGTGCAATACAAGCTCTGTGTAACCTTACAGCCTAATAATTGTCACAGCTCAGTGTCCTACACTGCTTCCTAACACGCTGCCAAAGCTGAGAGTGACCTTTTCACGCACGAGAACTGAGATACCTGCAGATTGCGTAGGGAGGTGAGCAGCTTCTCTGCTTGAGCTCTGTACAGCCGGCCTCTGCCACCCGTCTACATACAACCTTAAGAATATTAACCAGGAATGGGAAATAAAAATAAGATATTCAAAAAAATATAGAACAAAGAAGGCTGGGGCTAGTTCTCACACACCTAAGTATATACACACCTAAGTGTTTAAATACCCAAGTATTTAAATAGGTAAATACTTCTTTAGGAAGGTTTATTTTTGAAAGCCTGTATAGGCACATATCACTGGTGTCCTTCTCCATGTTCCTGAAATTTTGTGATTTTATTTTTTGCCATAAATCATTATTATAAGTCAATGTTTATGTTTGTCACAGGGTTTTGCACATATTTAACCAATGAAAAGTATTGAAAAGTGCTTGTCAATATTTACAACGCAGTATTTAATCATTTAAAAAGTACTGTTTTTTTTCTTGAAAACAGCAAATTTAGACCTTGAAGAACAGCAGCGATATGTTAGTGTTACATTTTTTTTTTAAGTTATTGCCCAGGAGTTGTTAAACACATGTTAACTATATGGGGCAAGTTGTCACCAAGAATCCTGCCATAGCATAATAGTAGCATACATAATAATATATATAACATACTGTATAAACCACTGCTAAAGAAAACACAGACTTGAACGATTGACTCGAAAGCTTACAGTTATAAAACATAACCCTTCATTGTGTGACAACTTGCCCCAGACTCCCCTAAAATAGAACTGAGAATATTGACTGATTGAAGAAGGATACATCCTCCCCAAATATGAGCTGTCTGCAGGTCTCCAGGGGAAGTTCATAGTCTTTTTCCAACACTGAAACACAGTTATAAATACTGCATAAACAGGACATATTTTTTAATACTATTTATTTCTTGAGATTTAAAGTTATTCAGTGCACATTTATATATGTGGATAAATGTATTGCCAATATACTGTTTGGTTTGAGGTCATAACCCCTTGCTAGCGAAGCTACACAATACTTCCACCTTGTGATCATTCGTGGTATAGCAACAGTGTTTCATTTATTTTTCCCATGACAGCTCAAGCAAAACTTTAAAGTCCTGACCTGAGTTGACCAGATTCATAAACTGCACAGCATTCACTCTGTCATCCTGAGAAGTTAAAAATACACAATGACGTGTTTAATTACGCATTAACATGTTTACTGCCTTCAATGATTCAACAAATGTTAAATAATATGTTTCTTTGGTCATACTAGAGGGTGTTTGGAAGAGACTGTGTTGCTTACCGATCCAGCTTTCTCATCAAACCACTTCTGGACCCTGAACTGATCCTCAGGTAAAGACGGCTTTGACATTACCGCCTATAAATACAAAACACACATACAGAGATTAAAATGACATATATAACATACATTATTATTGGTTATATACCAATAATATTTACCAAAACTAAATATTTATGTTTGCTAGCAATAAAAAAAGAAACATATACAAGATCGAGATGTGGTTCTGTTAAATGGCCCCAGGGTCAGCGGGCCACTCTTACCACAGAGTAATTGTTGGTACAGGGGATATCCTGAAACCTGTAATGCAGATTTGAAATATAGGAACTGATGGACAGACATTATATCAACAGCATTTTGTCAGAATCAGGTAAGATCATCAAAGCTGACAGAATCATCAGACAGACATTATTTGCATTTCATTCTTAGTACCCTTGAATGTTGCCAGTTTTGGTGTAAACACGGAGGAAGAACTCCCCCTGCTGGTTGGGCCTTTAGACGGAGGCCACTATAACATAACTGCCAGGTTCCAGGTGCACCTTCCTCCACACACTCCTGATGCTCCGGTACTTTCCAGAGCGAGCGACTGGCCTGTTGTTGGAGAAAAACTGCTGATCTAGAGAACCAGGTTTGTCCTGCAGCTGCGGGCAGAAAAGATTTGTGTTGTGGAAATGCATTAAAGACGCGTGTTTATGTTTTGATATTTCAGTTACTGCCCTGTTTATGTATTTTATTTCTATTATCAGAATCAGAAGAGCTTTATTGCCAAGTGTGCTTGCACACACAAGGAATTTTCTTTGGTGTTGGAAGCTTCTAGTACAGACATTCAACACAATGACAATACAATATAATACGATTTACAGTCTAAAAGATTCTAAAATATGCATATATAAAATAAAGACTATTTTACAGAAAATGGGGGATAATAACATATAAGAGACATTGTACAGGGTAGTATATAGTAGAATATACTATTACTTGCAAACTATATGATATTAATTCATGAACTCACCTCAGGTGGGATCTGAATAAATAAAATGGACAGAGAAAAAGACAGAGACAGAAGGATTGCAAGTTTAACAATTCACAATCCTTAAAAAGATTTCTTTTCTTTTTTCAAATTGTCAATGAAAGAAGGTGCTTAACCTTCAGAAAGTGTTGAAAATTGACCTTAGCACATCAAACTAAAATGTTCTTTTTTAAAGAAAATTTTAACAAAATACAATTTACAACGATTAGTGTTTTTCACAACAATAAACACTGAGTAAACATGAAATAAATAATACATTTATAAAAAAAACGATTTTAACTTAATCTCCAGATCCAAATGTTAACTGTCTGTATTTATTTATAAATTGCATAAATATAAATTATACAAAATGACATAAACCCATATATCCCATATTTTACTGTATTCATACATGTGGTGGAAAAAGTAAAAATCATTTTACTTCTTATGTGTGAACATTTTAAAGTACTAAATCAAATAAAGGTTCTTACAACAAAATCAAAACTGGTGTCTCTAATCCTTAAAAGAAATAATGGAATACCAGTTTAAAAAAAATATTTTTGGAAAGTGTCTTCAAGCTCTGTGATACGATCTCATCTGTCTCTCACCTTGTAGATGTGGAAGGCAATGTAGAGGAAGTTAACTTTATCTTTCTGTCTGCGGTATTTCTGGAGAAGCTCCACCAGTATTGTGCCCTTCTTCTTTTTCTCTTCCTGTTTCTCGGTTTTGATTGCAGGAGGCACCACATCAACTTCATCATCTTCTCCACCACCCGCGTCCTCCACAGTAAACTCATCCTCTCCAAAGTCATAGTCATCCACATCTTTCTCAGACAGGACCAGCTGGAACTGAGGGTTTTTCCAGAAAGATCCTGCAGGGATGAAAACGAACACAGGGAGATAAAGAAAAAGGATTGCAAGCAAGGAAGAAGTTTATGTACTAGGCAGTAATGCCAAAATAACACATCGTTCTGTTGCAATATTTCACTGGCTGCAAAAAAATGTTTCAACAACTACTATGCTATCAAATAAATCACTTACTTGGGTAGCGACGGCTGCCCCCTGCAGAGCACATAGGGACCCAGGTACCCTGATGTGAGCTCAGAGTCCAGACTGGAGATGCTGTGTCATCACTAGCATCCCCTGTCATGGAGTCAGGATTTACGCTGCACATTTCCACAGTATTAAACAGTCGACAGAAATCCTCTATACCAATCCTGCAAACACATAAGCATTTGGGTGTTAGCTGTACCTGTTTTACAAAGACACCACTTGCTTTTATGCTACCTCTTTTCTTTAGGGGGTAAAGTACTGAAACAGTACAAAGAACATGAAATCTTTTACTTGTGAGGGTAAGGTATGACTTCTATTGGTGAGAAAAGGTTTTTTACCTATTCAGGCCAAGAAATAGACTTATAGTAACGCACAACTTCCTAGCCATAACCTAGTAACAGGACCTGTGCTCCACGTCCTGAGCCACACTGTAGGGGTTTATTTTGTAATAATGTACACTATCCCTTACAAGAGAGACAAACAGAAACTGTGTGTGTGTGTGGGGGGGGGGGGTGATAAAACATAATGTCTCAATTTCCCTGTTAGAATAAAATAAAATGTTTTTATTTACTGTGAATATTTACCTACCAGAATTCTCCATCTTCAACTTTGGCCAACTCAAGTCTGGTCTTCTGAGCACCGTCTATACAGTCCCATTCCTTACACCTGCCCACACACACAAATATGAAGTCTTTAGAAGCCCTGAGGCATGTGGTAAGAAAATGAGCTGCTGAGGTCTTTCTCACTTGTCACTCCAGGGGCCGCAGTACTCAACAAACCCCCAGGGATTACGCAACCTCAGCAGCAGAACATCCTCAGACTGCTTCTGGACCTACACATACAAAGACAAAGGCATGTGAAAACCTATGGGCTCTTTATGACGTTTAATGATTTAAACGGTAAGGTACACGTTATTGTAATATTTGTGATATTTTGAGCATCATGGCCATTTGGACAGTGCTCTGTAAATATCGAGCAACATCGCTATTGTGGTCCTTTTCAGACCTTAAAGCCCGTTTTTCCATACTTCTCTCTCTACTGTCCTCTCAAAATAATGGAAATGAAATCCCAAAAAAGAATAACTTAAAACTATTTCTGAATGTACTTTATGCTGATCTTGTTTTTTTTTAAAGTTACAGTTATAGTACAATTTACAGTAGTAAGAACTTTGTAAAATCAGAAGTCACAAAGCAAGATAAAAGTCACAAGGCCATAAATGATAATGCTTTTGGCCCTAAAATAGGCCAAATTTGAGCAAACATATACTTATATTTTAGTTATTAGTTGTATTTTAGTTTCGGTTATAAAAATATATATGTTTGTGCCGCTGTTTATTTTTTCTTTTTGATTTCAAGAGGTATGGACATTATGTTACAATATTATGTTATGTGCTCTATGACATTATAAACCCTGTTGTGTCCTAAAATAAAAACTATTACCTGATCTCTGATAAAATATTAAAATGACTGAATTATAAAATAAATACTAATATATATATATATATATATATATATATGTATGTATGTATATATATATATAAAATTGTTTTAAAAAAAATTGTCAATTAATTAAAATCATTTAATAAAAATGAATAATAATTTAATTTGAATAATTATTTTAAAATAATAATTATATAATTGTTATATATTAAATAGTTGTTATTTACTTTATTATAAAATAAAATATTTATTATGAAACATAATTATTACTATTTTAATGTGAAATATTATACTAGGCATTTCTTGATGAGATTCGCCCTTTTAAGTTCTATTCAAATATAGGTGTGTGTTCTGGTTTATACCTTATCAGTATCAGTGATGGCATAGGCGTGACCTTTGATCAGACCCTCTGACGTCGTAGTGCCAATCTCCTTCACATTCGTAGCCTGCACACACAAACATAACACATGCACATTCATGTATATCTGATTCATAAGCACCTAATCCTTTTACTAGTATGTGTTACTACTGCTTGTGCGCATATGTGTGTGTACATGTATGAAGCAGCTGAGCAGGCTGCTCCTTGCCAGGGCGGCGGTAATGGCTTTCCAGAGCACGCGGGGGGTCCTCAAAGACACGGGGAGGGAGTAAGCAATACCCCCCGTAAAGTCCTCCATCCCCTCAGAGATAATACCCCCCTTCAGACTGCCGTAGGAACCAATCAGCCTGTACGCACACAGAAACACATACACACATAACTATTACACAATGAGTTCAATTCATTTAATCGATTCCACGTAATTTGTCCTAAATCAATTGCATTTGACAATATTTCAGTTTTTTTTCGCTTACAAAAGAACGAAACAATGCGCTTAATGTAAACAGTGTCACTAATAAACCTTACAGTCCCACACCCACACAGTCAAACACACATATGCTTCAACTCACTTGGCATAAGCTTTCTCCACCAGGGCGCTCCAGAACTCATTGCTGGTGCGAGAATAGCTGAAAAGCAGACGGCCCTCTCTCACAGGCAGCTTGTCATCCACTATCACCTCCACCCACACACCATACTGCCAGAACTACACCACAGTGAGAGTGAAAGAGAGAGACCAGGATTACATTAGCTGTGTACATGCATATTTTAGTTGTGATGTACGCAGAAATGCGTCTTGATTCTCTGTTGTTTTGATTCTATATCACGTGTATATTTCCTTTTTTTTGTAATGTGAATAGGTACACACTTTATGTTAGACAGGCAGGTATGGACGTGTGTTGGCCTGCAGGTAACTGAGCGTATGTCCATGTGTCTGAGCTTTTTGGTTATGGCAACAAGTCGAGACATTTCAGGCATCAATCAACAGCCTTCCCCCCTTTTAAACCCTCTATTTTCACATTCATGTCCTGTTTTTGAAGTGTCCTGTCATTGCTCTCCTCTCTAACCCTCCAGGATCAGGTCAAGTCATGTTGTGAATACCTGTTCCTATAGAGCTTCTCGATGCTAATATGCTTTGAAAGTTTAATTACGAGGGCCCCGTTGTATTAGATTTTGATATTAAAGTCAAACATGAGCAAGAGTGGCTTGTTGCAAGCTAGATCAAGGTGATTTTTTGGAAACAAACAGCATCTGTAGGGCTGCAACAACTAATCGATAATGACAACGAATTTCATTATCGATTAGTTGGTCTGTGACGTCACTTGCGAGCTGCGCAGTTATAAATCAAGCGCGTGTTCTTCCCTTTTAAAATGACCATTTTATATGTGTCTCTTCGTGCAGCATGATCTGCGCAGTTTTAAAGTCAGACGTGTTCTGCATGCATCTCTTCAAGCTGCGCAGTTTTAAAGTTTAAAGGGGAGAGGTGTTTTAAATGACAAAATTAAAGATTATATGAGTAAAACCCAATTTGTGGCGTTTGCACTTTGCAAAGTACATAATAGGCTAAATACCCTGATTTGGTGGTTTATTTAGTTCAGATGTGGGAAGTAACGAATTACATTTACTTGAGAACTGTACTTAAGTACACTTTTTGAGTATTTGTACTTAAGTATTACTTTTTCTGTTTACTTTTTACTGTACTTCACTACATTTGCATGACAAATATCTCACTTTTCATGGCACAAAAATAATATTCCTTGGCCGACCCTCCCCTCGCTCCCACCTTTGGGAGAGACTATTGTCAGTTGCTTCTAATATGACACACCTGAATCAACTCACCAGGTGTTTTAATTATGGAGACATTCACAACATTTTGGGAGAAGGCTAATGAGTTCAGTTGTGTATACTTTACCCATATCTGATTTACTTATTATAAGCAAAAGATGTAATTACATTTTTATCCGATTAATTCAATTTAATTTTATTTATATTGCGCTTTTCACAATGTGCAGTGTTCCAAAGCAGCTTTACAGGAGAAAATGAGAAAAACTGAAAAACAAAAAAGGTAAAACACAGCACAGTGCATGGTGTTTATAGAACAAGCCAGATTATTCTAGTAAATAATATCTAATAAATGCAGTCTCCCGGTGGTTTATTTAGCATATTTTGCATTAAGTGAATGCTTGGCTGAATAGTTAATTGATTAACCGAAAAAATAATCGTCCAACTAATCGATTATCAAAATAATCGTTAGTTGCAGCCCTAATCTGTAGAAATGATCTTTCTGTTAAAAATGTGAAGTATGGATTTATTTAAAGTGATAGCGCACCATAAAATGTACTTATTTACATTAAGCTTGAGAAAGTTAAGCATGGGATTGGTTGTAAAGTGATAGTTTACTCAAAAAATGAAAATTCTGTCATCATTTACTCACCCTCTTGTCATCAAACCTGTATGACTTTATTTCTTCCGCAGAACACAAAAGAAGATATTTTGAAGAAAGTTGGTAACAGAGCCGGTACCCATTTACTTCTATCGTATGAACACAAAACCAATGCAAGTGAATGGGTGCCAGTTAGTCAAGGTTCGAAATGAAATGGGGGTGAGTAAATATTGACAGATTTTTGGGTAAAATATCACTTAAAGCTCAAAGTAACCCCATGGACTAAATGATGGACAACAGTTATTGAATTAAACTATAATCATGTGGAATCAAATTGTCAAAATTTCTGTCAGTCACCTTCTGTGTTTCACAGAAGAAAAAACACACATTGGTTTGGTTTATCACAGAATTGTAATTTTTGCGTGACCTTTTCTTTAATGTTGTCACAAGTCTCACAAACATGAGACTCTCAGAGGAGTCTTAAGGGCAGAGAAAAACACAAGAACCATTCTGTGAGCGTTTGCTTTTTTCTTGTAAAAGAAAAGAGTCTTTGAGAGAACTGGAATGTTTTAAATTAGACTTATTAGGACAATGTTGAGACAAACATCACATTTATTTATAATTGTTAAAGCTTGTTTTGATGTTTGCATTCCATTCTCATGACAGTTTGCCACCCGGAGGATCTTTCCTGTGTGGCCGTATAAAAACAAACTTTGAATTAAATGACCTCAGTGATTCTAACACATCCGATGAGGTTCTTGTGACTCACATTTAGCGATGACGGTTGAAAGCTTAGCCGTAATTTAAAAGTCTGTAGCAAATATACAAAGCATGAACAAACAGAAAGACAGTGTTCCTCCTGTGTGCACGAGAAACTGATAAAAATCTGATCATTTGCGGCGAAGCGTGTTTAAAGGGGGAGGGGCATGCAGATGTATGTGTCAGTGGGACAAAAGGAAGATGACGGGAGGAGCTGTTTCTGGAATGAGCCTCAGCTGTTAGGGACGGTAGGGTCAAAGAAGAGTGATTCTAATTACAGTTTCCACCGATGCACCAGCTAGAAGTAAATCTAGACACATAATTACATAGGAGCCATTCAAACGGGGACATAAATTCTGATTTGGCCCTTTATCGGTCTCCCACTTTAGCTATAAATACAGGCCCATTTAAATGAAACGTATTGTTACAGGCTCTTTTATTGCTTCTCTATACATCATTTATTGATTCCTTTTCAATCATTTTCACTAATCTCTAAATTTCCAATTGACCAAAGTTTTACATGCTCGTGAAAAAATGACAATTCAATTATTGTTGAAGGCTAACTACATAAAGATGTAATTGTCTGAGAATTGCCTCCATAAACTCCTACCCTGAACCGGAAGATGCCCGCGTACGATTCACTCAGGCTTTGGCCAGCCGGAACCACTTTCACGAACAGAGTCGGATGCATGGTGAGGCAGGACAGGGCGGCCAGCAACCAGCAGTTGCCTGCAGGAGAAAAACATAAATTCCATTGATATTTACGTGCAAACATGAGCACGACATCAAACACAAGTTTTAAGTCTTAAGGAGACATGCTGTCTGTCTCTCACACAGTGAATTCCTCTATAACAGGTAACAGCTGTTCACTTGCGCCATGTGAGGGAAACAGAAACAGATTATTTGTGTGACTTCATAGAAGACATAAAAAAAAAATATGCTCCCACAGGAATGGCACCAAACTGTTCTTTGCGAGTTCTGCATAAATAGCCCGAATATAACGACGCGAGGACTTTCTTCAAAACAAAGAATTCATATTTCTTCTTGAACTGCTAAGAATAATACATTCTTTGGGTCGACTTCCATTCAAATGAGATTATTTACATGTGTTTGTTATCCTAGCGTTGCGTTGCTAATTTCATCTATTATTTACAAAGAGGACATCCAAATACTGAGGGGCAAATGCCCCCTTCATGGTTTAAGCAAAGGTCTTCCTGACTATGATTTACGATGTCCGGTTCACATTTTGTGGATAACTAGCGAAATGCTGAATTTTGCAATAAATGATAGACAAATGTTGTCTTCCACTCAAGTATCAAGCAGACGATGTTTAAATACTCTAAACCAAGTTTAAGTCATAATCTATAGAACCCAGTTAAGCATGTAAACGTGATGATCTTGGCAACAATGCAAGTCAATACAAGATTCGAAGTCAACATCGAATCAACGCCAGATGTAGAGAAAGAGAGTTGGGCAAGGCAAAACAATAAAACAATACCCGCTGTGCACAATAATTGTTATTCTTTAGGTGGGTGGAAATGGGGGGCGAGGGAGGGAGGGGTAGGCAGATGATGCCAATCCGACCTCTTGCTCCCTCCCTCATCCCTCTCAGCTTTCATCCCTCCTGCTTCTAATACATTTGTCGTGTTTTTGATGTGAGTGGCCCGCGGCGGCTCCACGTTGCATCTCTCAGCAGGGATTCTGCAGGAGGCTTCGAGATCAGCGAAGTGTCTCGCGGCTAGACGGGCAGAATGGGGATAGTACATTAAGCATTATGAGGAAGATCTGGGTAGAAGAAGATGGGGGGCATCTGCATGATAAGGAGGAAAGAGTGGGAGTGTTGCCAAAGACGGATATTTCTCTGGTAGCGCACATGCCTCCAGGGTGCGTTCGGATGATTTGTTTTCTGAGAAGTGCAGTAAGGCGTTATCCCATTATCCTGGCATAAAATATGAACAAGCGTGCACTTACATGGGCGTGGACTTACCCAGCTGGCCCTGGCAGATATCGGTGGTGCCCATAGTGCCCTCAACAAAGACAGCATTGCTTGTGATTTCCTTTTGAAGAGGGGGAGGGGGGAGAAAAATGTAGGTACATTTGAAACATTCCACACGAGCCAAAAACTATTTGCAGGTACATGTGATGAAGGCTAATTTGGACATGTGAACACTTTTTACACTTTAGACAAGGTCAAGAATCTCTCAATCCTAACTATGTCTTGTTGCACACATCGTTTCTCCTCGCTTCCCCCTCCTCCATGCTTTTGATGTGTACTTTTACATTCTGCAGACTTTATTTTTTTAAAGCAACCTTCAAATAATTTACACCAGAAGCAATGACATATTAATTTAACACTACACTTGACTATTCAATTATTTCCAACAATTACGTATTGATGTAAGTAATAGTCATTGGTTGTAAATGCTTGACATCAGAGCAATGTTATTTATGATTAAATGAAGAGAAAATATATTCTTAAAAAATTATATTAGTCGTCTTACCTTCGGCCGCAGCCATTTGGCTGTCTTTTTGGGGTCAGGGTCCACGGGCACACCGAGAGAACTTTGATTCGCTGGAAAAATCGGGTCTGAAAACAGGACGCCAGATTTAAGACAATTTTGAAGAAGGGTGTCATAATCTTGATCCTTGAACCTAACCGGATTGTCATAGGATCCCTGTTCAGAGCTGCTACCAGACATCTTTAAAAAGAGCAATCGAGAGGATGAACTGAGGTCTGCACAATCACAAAAGCTTGCCTAAAAGTTTTGTGCAAAAGTTTTAGGTTCGAACAGTTTGTAACAACACACCCTCTCGTGTGTAGGCTACTGCACTGGGGGGCGTGGAAACCCGAGACTTGCACGATAATCCTTAGTGGGCTGTTAAATCATCTAAATCACTCACGCGACATGTTTGTTTGTTTGTTTGTTTGTTTGTATGTATGTATGTTTGTTTGTTTATATATATATATATATAATATATATGAAGAGTTTGGTTCCAAAATTACATAACTCCGTTCTTCATTTTTTTCAAAAATCATGTTTTTTTGATCTCATCGTGTGCTCTATTAAATATTAGGCCGTTCCTCATGCAGAAACGCATATGAGATCTGCTACGCGAGTTCGTTTATAGACATTTATGGACGAATGTTTTTTCAAAACAGTTTTTTTAATTTTGTAATTTCTACATGAGGAAAAATTCAATCAACAAGGTCCGAAATGGAATAACACACTATGTGTAAAACAACACATTCGCTACTAGATGGCACTGCAATGCAGCCGCATTGGATATCCCGCCAACGTGTCAAAGTTCTCACGCTGGACCTCAGCGTTCGAGTAAGTATTTTAAATGATATATTTGATCGTGTAGGCATATGTAGAAATAACGTATTTATATTTTTATTTGACGAATGTAGAACTCATATTGTATCTGTCAAATATCACCTGACCTCAAATAATTACTTTGCGTTTCTTTCAACGCCCGCATGAAAACACATTCGGACAAGCTTACAAGGGCTAAATAAACACGCCCAATAATGAGATGGATGTGAACAATCGCTCGCGATTAACTCTGTCATTGATGCCCATGTTCTGTAGGCTACATATGGTCTTTCAGTTAGGGAGGATTATGTCGCTATGACAAAGGTCGCTGACCCGCCCCGAACATTATCACACTCCCGCCGCGTCCACGACCCCGACTGCTCCCACGGCCCACAGCAAGAGTCTGTCTGCTCACAGGCGTCAATTAACACCAGTCGGTTCCCAGGCACGGAACTGGTGCCCAGTGTAAAGGTGCATTCGAATGGGATGAAAGAGGGTCAGGAGGTCGACAACAGAAGGACAATTACTACTTATCTTGTATTCAACTCGCTTGCTCAATGCATGATTTTACAATCACAGTTTCTTTTTATTTACTTTTTTTTTCTTATTCAACTGCCTTTAACTTCTGAAACTATACAAACTCTAATGGTTTCCATTACAAAAACCATTACGGAACCATCAGCTGTTTAGGCTACCATTGGTTTTTTTCATTACACAATTCCTCCGTGTAGTGTGTTTTGGCCTTCTTTCAGTAGGTTTTGAAGGTGCTCTATTGGTTCCCACCTGCCAGATGACAACCCACAGTATCATTACCAACAGAGACCCACAAAGACTGTTATAGCTTTCTATCAAAACCAATACAATTTCTACTATAACCATTACATCCATTAGAGTTTCTGTGATGTTTTTTTTCAGCAAGACTTTAAAATGTTTGCAGAGTGAACTGGTCTAAAACAAGTAATAAAAAGCATCTCCTTTACACACTTCTTTGCTTCTTTACCTGGCCCACATTCTTGGTAAAAGAAAAAAAGGTGTTATTTTCTAAGGGGCAAAGAACAGTCACTTAACTCACTCGCAAGTATGAGTTGATCCCTCAGGGTAGCTTATGGCATATTGTGAACATGACAGAGACCTGAGCAGACTGCCTTGGAAAAAGTGCTAGTTCAACCAGTCTGTCCGTCCAGTGCCAAGAATCTGTTCTCACCTGTATTTCACTCATTGTGTGTGTGTGTTTGTGCCAGAGCGATAGTGGAGGTCACCAGGTGTTGTGCGATTTTTTTCCCACCTCTTCTCAGTAACACACAGCTTGTTTGGGAGGTTATTAAGGAGTGGCATGGTGTGTTTGTGTGTGACAGTGAGCATGTATGTGTGAAAGCAGAGGTGTTGTCACTTAATTTGACCCTATTTCTGCCACATCTGTGACAGGGTTTTAACTATAAGTCTTACCACATCTGACAAGTCTGTGAGCTAATAGTGTATGACTAATTTCATACAGTGACAGTTTAAAGTGACCACATCTAAAATACTATAAAAGTAGTCCATATCACTTTCCCCGCAACGTATTGTGTCTGGATGTACTTAACTGACATTTTTGGTATTATGTCATTTTTGAAAGTGTGATGTGTGATGAATTTGTATTCGACGCACAAAGCTATGGTGAACCACAGTCTCTCTTTATCATAAAAAAGATAAAAAATAAATTCTTAAAACAGTGTATAGGCTAATACAGTTATTATAGCTTACTAAAACTATTAATACATTTAAAAATTAATCGAAAAATGTTTATAAAATAATATATTGGTTTTAATAGCCTAAATAAATAAATAAATGGGCACCTGAGCAAACTGAAAATAAATCAAATAAATTTAAATTAAACTGAAAATAAAAACTCAAACTAAAACTGAAAAAACAATAAACCTATAAACCGATATAAAAAAGAAACAAATACATAATAAAATGAGAAAAGCACATAACAAAACTGCTAAAAATTACACTAAAATTAACATGAAAACGAAAAATATACAAATAAAAGCTCATTCAAAATAATAATAAATCTACAAAAAACCCCTGATAAAACAACTATAATAACTCTGCAACATAATGGTGAAATTTTGGCCAAATTATTCAACCAGAAATCTATAACTTTCAAATCATCCTAATACCCATCACAGCATCTGTTTGACTTCATATTGTTTAAAAAAATCACAGTGTAAAAGATTCCATTGAAATAAAAATATGAAATGCCACATCAACCACAGTCTGTGGGAATGTGACAGTTCCGCCATAACAGAATTATCACCTTGCTTTTTGTAGTGAGATGGGTCAAATCTGTGGCTGCTCTGTCCATGGCACTGTGGAATTGGAACCTGTTCATCCTGCATGGTGTTTTTGGACAGCTGGACTGTTGCCTGGCTCTCCCACGCAAGGCCACAAACACATCGCTGTGGCAAGGGGGTGGGTTGGGGGTAATTTTAGGGTTCAGGTTTCTTTTTGTGGTCTTTGTGGAGGGAAGGAGGGACGTTACCACAAGGAGGATGGAATTGGATGCACACTAGAGAGCTTATCTGTGGTTTATCCCATTTGCCACCTTCCTTAGCACTTTCCCTCTCGGTTTCCCTCCATCTGATGTCATCACACCAGTGATCGTCCTATGGGAAAAACGACAGGGCGCTCAGCTACACCTTATTAATAATTGTAATTCAAATGCTTAATTGGCTTTTCAAAGGGAAATGATTGGGCTTAGTCTCTATACCATAACTGCACATATACTGCAAACATGGCATAAATCTTCACCTCTAATAGACTTAGGCCTGCAGTATGTAGCTCTCATTCATTTATACACAAAAAGTGCTGTGCATGCAACTCTCTTAATAACGCAATAATATGCACTACTTTATAATTGCCTACAGATGTTTATCTGTTACTATCTAGAATTGCACATTTTTTATTAACGTAATCAAATTTCACGAGAACTTTTTTAGATCTTTCTAAAAAAGGAACAGCATTTAAGGGTTGCTGTATGCCATTAAGAAAGTCTTGAGAAGAAAGGTTTGGGGAAGATGTCTAGAAGGTATAGCTAATGAACAAGGTTAAGACCAAATGAATCCAGACAACCTCCCCCATGCAAGAAGACAACGCATGTTTAGATGCAGGTTTCAAGTGTTTTTGCCAATTAAGCAGACATGACCCTAGGACCACACGCATATGGCCTCTTTCACCATACTTAAATAAAAGTTTAAGCGTCATACTTGCATCATTCATTCATTGTTCATTCTACACAAATCATATTATATTCAAGGTTTTTCTATTCAAGGTTTTTTAACAGCCTGTCATCACGTCACTTTCATTGTGCCATTGCTGAATTGAACATCCAACACTTGGGTTCCTGCTCTTCGGATAGGTCTCTAACCTTTGCCATCACCAAAGATTTGTGTTTTTGCATTTGCTTCATAGCTCAGAATATTTTGATGGATTTCTCAGTTGTGTTTCATAGCAATTTAGTCTCAGATGTTTCTCCTAAAATACCTTAGAAGAGACGAAAACAGAAACAATTTGCTGCTGTCCTTCTCAAACCTTGTATCTCCATATTTCATGATTCAAATTTTTGGCCATAAATTATTATTATTAGTCACCCTCTATGTTTGTCACTGGGTTTTGCAAATATCTAACCAATAAAACGTATTAAAATGTGCTTGTCAACTTTGACAACACAGTATGTATTTAAAAAGTACAGTGTATTTTCAGTTTCCTGGAAAACAGAAAATTTGGAGATACGAGGATTTAGAAGGACAGCGACAAATCGTTTCAATATATTAAAAGTATGGAGTTATAAAATGCATGAAGATTGTAAAGGTAGAATAATCTGGATTTGGTTGAATTTGATTAAAATTGTATGAGTTCATTTTAAAATCTTCAATAATATTGACTTTTGATTGCAGAATTTTTTCAAATACGAGCTCAGACTTTGAGACTCGTATGGAGACTCGTGAGCTTTCTGCATTTTTCTTATGAGAAATATCCGAGACAGGAGATTTAAGAAAAAGTTTCCCTTTGCTCTCTATTAAATCTCATTGACGTCTCGGGAGTAATAATTGAGAAACTCATCTGTGATTTTTCTTTCTAATGGGATTTTCTCTTAGGATCTGATGGTCCGATCATAATTTGTTGCTCTAGTATTCCACTACCAAACAAACATACTTGATTCGCTTTTTTTGTCACAAAATTTAGTGTTTCTGTCAGAAGTCCTGTATGCAAAACATTTTCTTTTCCCTCTGCCTCTGACCCAGTGGACATGGACTTAAGCCTCAAGAAATGTCCTGTGGCATGTGTTATAACTGAAAAACACATATCTCAAAGTCCACACACACCTGCGGGTTCATGCGGTCAGTTACCCGTTACCACGCCCTCCGTACAGGGGCGAGAGCAGGCTCTGGTAGGAACAGCGGCGCTCTGATTGGTCAACGAAGATAAACACCGGCCAGGCCAGTCCTGGCTCAGCAGGGCGACGTGTCTGGGAGAAGGCGCAGAGAGGCTGCCCGTAAGAGACAAAGGGCACCTGGGAATGTTTTCATCTGCCAGAGGCCATCTCAACTCACAGAAGCTCGTGTTACATTATGTAATTGGGCCCGTGCGGCCACCAAATGGTGCCGTGCAGGTTTGCGGGGCTGGGGTGGGTGTATAAGGTTTTGATAGAGGAGGAGTGATACAGGTCCCAGGGTGATCACCTGTAATTCATCATCCTCTGAGGAGAACCAGGAAAAGGAATTTTGCTATGTTGTAGATGACATTTTACACCCGCCCCCACCGCTACCACGCTTCGCTATCTTTTTCCTATTTTCTAAAACAGCGATAATTGGAGATGGGGTGAGAGCTACATATGGTCCCTTCAATCCAACCTCCCCCAGCCCTGTTGAAAGCTCATTAAAAAGGTTGGTTGTTAATGAGCTATAGGGATCATAGAGCGTCCCACTCATTAAATGGGCCAGAGATACTGGCGTGAAGGTTTTGTCCCGTTACAATAGAAAGACCGGTTAAGTTGACTCCGCTCCTCCGTTTCTCAACCTCTCCCACCCATTCCAAATCTTAGAACTGCGTCGTCTTTCCGCCTCCACCATCAGTCATACTTCTGTAATCTACTTGACAATATCATCTATTCACTTGAACCTTGTTGTTTAAAGGGACACACCAGCTTAAATGACCCAGTGGTTTAGTCAGATATGATTGTACAACATAAAACTAACGGACTATGACTCAGATGGCGGAGCAGGATTTGACAACAATAGCCCTGAGAGAACGCTTCTGCTGTTCAAATACTGGTGAATTCATGATGCCATCTGAGACATGTAGCGGCAGGTTGTACTTCACTTTTCCTGCTGTCTCACTTGCTAGTTCTCACACACACACACACGCACGCACGCACGCACGCGCACACACACACACACATTTTGACTTTGCCTCAGTCTTTTAATTAGCATCCAAATATGCATAGAAATAACAAAATTATGTTTACAAGACAGCAAAGTCGGGAGAATTACATTAGACACGACATCTGAATCAACAGAAATAATTACAATAGTCACAGAGGGGGAAAAAAGAGCTTTTGTTCACAATTCACTGCTCCCTGAAGAGACGGACACAAGTGCATGTCCAATTATTTTTTTTCACATTTGTCGATACAAAAACTCCCTTTTGATTTTCAATCTACAAAGTTTTTTTCCACACAAATATAGACTGTAACAACAGTTCCCTGCCAGAAAATAATCATAAAAAACTGTAACAAAGCAAATGTTCCCTGTATAGATTTATAATATATCTGGACTCTCTCTCTCACGCATGCACGCACACAAGTGCTCTCTTGGTGGGTCTACCATTCAACAGGTCAGTGCTGTAGTTCCCCACCCAATCGTTTATCAAAACAAGGCCTTTCATTTGCACAACCACGAAACATGCAGAACGTATTAACAAAAAAACACTAAAATGAACAGACGATTCATAGCATTTGTATGTGCTCGGGCATTAAAACAAATGTCTGTAAGCAGACACAAACCAGGCTCACAAAATACAACAAAATAAATGGAAAGTTTTTTTTGTGCGCTAGAGTGGCTATATAAACCAAAATGCGATTTTGGCGAAATATGGAGCAAAACGTCTGAACAAACTAAAATACATATTTACAAAATTTTAAGTAACTCCGCTTGACTAAATGGCAAAATGTTCTTTGTAAGTGAAAATGTATTGCCACAGACCCAATCAGTCCTGTTTAACCCCCAGTATCACACAAACCAATAACATGACCCTGTCAGATAGTTAAGAAAGCACAAATCGCAAGCTACCCTGTGATGAAATATAGCACAGAAATCTGTATTCCAAAGTCTGCTCTCATTGGTGCACGACGTTTGACAATATACATTTGTCTTAGATTTTTATAAAACATGCACCTTTAAGGCTCTGCGGTAGAGTGCCACAACAGTGTAAACACAACATGTCCAGGTAATCAGTCTCGCTAATATTCCTGTATGATTGTCTTTTGAGACTTTTGGAAACCTCAAATGACTCAAAAAGCATCTCCATATACTCTAATCTGGAATCCTCTGTGTTCCCGATGAAGAAGGAAGTGCTGATAGAAGTCTTAAAAATTGGTGAATGGGCCTAACTCATGTTCTTTAGTTCCTTAGATATTGCATGTCAGTATTAGCCAATGTTATATCTATAGGCACTTGTACTGCTTAATCTAAAATGTCTTAGTCAGTATTAGCAATGTGTCCTAGAGATCTGTTCATACTTTAGAATGCATATGCTAAACTGCGGGCAAGATCTTCACACTTGGTAATTTTGGTCAAGTGCAGAACTATTTTTATACCGTGGTTTTCCCCAGCGGTACACTACTGCCGGTTTCCTCGGAGATAAGAGGTTCATCGAGATTAGCGCTGACCCCCATCTCAGAGTTCTCCTCTCTGAGCTTCTCGCACACGTCCACACTGGATTCTGTGACGGGGGCTCCTGACTGATCGCTGATGGAGTCTTCCTCCATTGTGATGCCACAGTCGGCGAGTGGGCTCTGGGTGTAAGCCCCGGCACTAGCGTGGGTGAGTCCGTGCACCTTCTTCAGATGTTTCTCCAACGTGGCATAAACGGTGAAGGGTACAGAGCACAGCTGGCACTGGAAGGGTGCGCGTGTGCCCCGGGCGCCGTGCGTCTTCATGTGTCGGGTGAGCTTACTGCTCTGCGCGCAGGCGTAGCTGCAGAGGCCACAGCGATATGGCCTTTCGCCAGTGTGGCTGCGCCGGTGCACCGTCAGGTTGCTGCTGTTACGGAAACACTTGCCACAATACTCGCACGCCTCTTCCTTTTTCTTCTTACCTCCTCCGCTGGTGACCTGCCGTCTCTCGTTCTCCCGTTGCCAGTCCTGGACCATATCCGCAGCCTCTACATCTCTGTCTGTTTCCCACTCGCCTTGAGGACGATCTTCTCGTTCTGGCCGCTTCGGTGTGCAGTTGCCACTGGCGATGCCGCTCTCGCCGCTTCCACCTGTATCTCCGCTCTCCAGAGAGCCTTCCGAGGGGCTGCCGTAAGGAGAAGGCTGCTGAGGCTCGCCTTGGCCTTCTTCATCCGCGGTTTGCTGAGGCTGGTAATACCGCAGCAGATTACGATCTGGAACCCTGGACTGCGAGGACATCAAGATGTGGTTGGTACCTCCGGGGTGCTTCCCTGCCTCCATGCCAGCTCCCCGATGCCCTGAAATATCATTATCTCCCGTTCCAGAAAGCTTTCTGTCCTCATCTGTATTGGCAGGGATGGAATCAAACATCTCTTGTCCAGCAGTGCGGCGATGGCTCCTCATGTGTCGTGCCAGTTCCCCACTCTGGGAGAAAGTGAGCTGGCAAAGGCCGCAGTGGTAGGGTCTGTCGCAGGTGTGAGTGCGCCGGTGGGCGGACAGGCTGCGTAGAGACTGAAAGGCCTGTCCGCACACCTCGCATGAGAAGGCTGTGTGGGGTGATGGAGTGGAGTGGGGAAAAGGTGACGCAGCTGGTGGAGAGGGCGATGGAGAGTGTACCGCTCCTCCGTTACTGCAGCTGACCTCTGCCAGGCGCTGCAAACACATGGAGAAGTTCAGGCCCTGCAGGTCGCGAGCTCCTGGTGCTGGGGTGGAGCTGTGAGGCTTGTGAGGGCGGGACGGTCGCTGGGAGGATGGCTTGAATGCAGTGGCCAGAGCGGCGCCCAGGTGACGTGGATCCATCATGGCTGCTGGTTTTGATGGCTGTGCGATCCTGTCGTCCTCGACCTGGTAGATGATGAGGGAATGTGAGTTCTGAGCATGCTGCAGGAGAGCCCATGCGCTGGAGAACATGCACTGACACACCTGGCAGGTGAAATTAGATGGTTCCTCTGTAGTGGAGAAAACAGAAAGCGGAAAAAAACAAGTGGGTTTAGAAGTCACACGCATGTAAATAAATAAAAATATACAGGACAGACTTTCAAAATTTACTATCGAACATGTTATAAAATGTATAAGGGATAGTTCACCCATTACAACTCATTTTCATTAACTCACCCTCTTATCATTTCAAACCCGTTTGACTTTCTTTCTTTTGCAGGATACAAAAGAAGATATTCTGAAGAATGGTGGTACACATTCACTTCTATTGTATGGACACAAAACTAATGCAAGTCGATGGGTACCGCAATTGATCGGTTAACAACATTCTTCAAAATATCTTCTTTTGTGCACTGCAGAAGTAAGAAAGTCATACAGGTTTGAAATGACAAGAGGGTGAGTAAATGATGACAGAATTTTCATTTTGGTGTGAACTGTTCCTTAAAATGCAATATGTAAACATGCGCCCAAACTGCGGTCAGCTGATTATGGTTTTTCAAACATTGTCAATTGTAACATTAAGAATATTTTAAAAACAAAACATCCCCAAGTCGAGCAGAAAGTGTCATAATGTCATCACTGTGTCAACATTAAAATGAAAAGGGCAGCAGAAAGAAAAGGCTTCAGGCGAGGGGAGTTTGATCATTTACAGCAAACAGAACAGGTAAGACCACAAAATAAATGTGAAAGCAGGGCAAATACAGTCCATACATACTGTGCCGTATATACTGCATTCTGCTTATACAAAGGCACTCTGCAAGAATAAATATTTTAAAAAAGTATTGCATAGTATGTAACACAGTTGATATGTTATCTAATTTTCCCTCATCTGTAAGTCGCTTTGGATAAAAGCGTCTGCTAAATGACTAAATGTAAATGTGATCTTGCCATTTGATATCCAGATATTTTAAATAGGAACCACTCATACTGTGCATTGTCTAGTGTTTACTTTTCTCTTTTTTGTATTTTTTAAAACCTCTTCTCAAAAATATTTCTTTACATACAGTATATACATTTTGTGTAATGAGCAGTGTTGGCTATTATTATTTGTATTAACTTGTCTATAGTCTGTGGAGAGGCATTCAGTTTTAATTGTACTACTGTACTGTAGGTACTTATATCTTGAAACAAAAGCGTTGACATTTCAATGTAAAAAAAATGTAAAGATCTGAGGAATTATATTTGGCCTAAAGAAATAAAGCCATGGTTTAGAATCCTTATGTTTTTTCAATATGACAGTCATCACCATCATCACACTCCTATACTGTAACGTGAACAATGATGTAAATCATTCAAGTTTTTTGTTCTGTTGTTAATTTATACTATTTTCAATAAATTGTGACATTTTCGTGTCGTATGATATTCTGAACATATTCCATTTGAAAACTCGCCACCATCATGACCTACAGCTCCATCTCGTGAGAACAAGTTTTCCTCGTTTGTCTATCTTTTCAAGCAAATAAAGTGTTAGAAAAGCATGTCATAAATTTAACACAGAACGCCCTGCAGGTATTCCACTAATAATAAGTTGGCAATAGCTATCTCTCTCACCACTTGAGTCAGAACCGAGAGGAAGGTGTGCTCACAGGACAGCCAGGTGACTGAAAAGAGTTTGACTGAGACAGAAGCAAATGAGCACGGATGGCTTCCTTTAACAGCTCTGCTGGTATTTTTAAACGTTGTAAGCTTTGTCTCTATTTCTGAGAGCCACTCGCCAATTAAGCTGCAAATTGCTAATTAGCAGAACGGGGCAAACGACGGTTTTATGTAAATGAGACCTGACTCAGCCTCCGTGATAAATGGGCCCTGTCTGCAAAGAAGATCCCAAAACTGGAAAATTAATTTAATTTTTTCCCATTCTCTTCCGAAGGGTTCAAAGCAGAGTGCTATAAGCCTCTTTTACGTTTCCTCCAATCAAAATCCTTCTGCGTTTTATTGGGGGGGGGGGGTTGGGGTGGTGGAAGAAGATTAAACAGAGCCTCTCCCATTCACTCTGTGCCCAGAGAAGAACAAAAGTGAAGGAGAACAGCGGATCTTTGAGCCTCAGGGACGGAGGTTAACATGGACATGAAAAGAAGGTACGGCACAAACATGTTTAATTTGAGATCAAAAAGAAATAGTTGCACAGGTCATGAAAAACGACAGAAAAATCATCACCCCTGTGACTGCACCTACGCCCCCCCCTTCCATACAACACCCTCTCTGCCTCCAAATCTCTCCCTCGGGTGGAGGGTGCGAGGAGGGGCCGGGAGGGGCTTTTGTCTCAGGGTCTTGGAGTGTAACACAATACTCGGCCTGTCTCGCTCTCTTTCTTTCATTTTTTCCCCTCACTCTTTTTTCTAAGGATTCCCATTTGGCCCAGGGTAGCAATTGCATATTAAGCAGAAGCAATAACCGCTAATTAAAAATGCAGATTGGCTGGGAGCGCTAACGAGCAGCAGGCAGAATCCTCTCTCTCTAGGGAACAGCGAGCGGGCGAGAAAGAGAGAGGAAGAATAAAGAAGAGTAAAGAGAAAGCTGGAGGAAATCAAACAAAAAAGGTACTGATACATTGTATAAACCAATTCAACAATTCATTACGCTACGCTGCCCTTCAAACATCTCGGTCTCTGTTACTTTCTCACCCACACGTATGTACGCGCGTACACGTGCTCCTGTATGAAGGCTAACTGATTTTTATTGGATGAGTCAAAATGAAAGCACGAATACAATAAACATAAAACGCCCGTCACAAATATTCAACCCTGTGTACACCTGTCCCACAGCTGGCACTGAATTCAGCTACTGTTGCCACAGGGACACTTTTACCTACGGATTAAGGTTACAAATTTTACACAATTAAATGTATTTATTTGTTTGATATAACAACAATTAAATAGTTATTTATATACTATTTGCTATAGTATATAATATAATATATATATATATTTGTTATATATAACTCACATTTACATTCATTTTATTTAAATTATTTGCCGCCCACTATCTATCCTATCACACTGCCACCTGCCATTCAATACAATCGGTCAACCATGTACATGACCCACTACATCACATCACGGTACTGACCCTTTGGTTCATTCGAGTGTCTTTGTTACGCAGTCCTGAAAACCCTGTACCGTCAATAAAAACAATGCATCATTCACTTACCTTGTATATCATTTTCAGTATTTACAGAAAATAAAAGAAAGATTAAGTCGTTGAGCGGTTACTTATCTGACTCGATCGCTCTTTGCTTGAATACCAAAGATTGTTGACAGCGAGGAAGTAACACATTTAATGTAGTTTGCACTCTCTCATCCTTCGCAGGCAACACACACCTTCACACACTAAAAAGTCAAGACTGAACCCCAGAAAAGAGAGAGATGGGGACGCACGGAAGCAAAACTCAAACGGAGGAAGGAAGTTCAAACATGTGTACGTACAAGGAGGGAACCATCGAAAGAGTGAGCAAAGTGTGCGTTCAGTTGATAATGACCAATCGTAGCTAAAGTTGTGCGATGGATTGAATATTTAAAGTAAATTCGCAAGTGGGAGGTGACAAAAAGCAATTTTGTAAGATTTAAAATGAAGCAATAATGTTTTGAATTGTTTTGAAAACAACAATTTTCTTTAAAAATGAAAATACAGAAATATACATGTATACATATAAAATATCATTAAAGGGCTGAGAATTACCAAGCTATGATTTTTAGATACACTGGCCAGCCATAGCTAGAACGGTTTAGTTGGCCGATATGCACCTGGCAACTTTAAAAAACATCCTGCACTTACAAACTTATAAATATTTGCTTTCTCAGGGATGGAGAAGCCATGCCGGTTACACTTCAATAGTCAAGACAGAGCAACACTAACACCTGCAGAGGCCAGAGAATCCCTTCAGGGCCGACGACTTCAACGGCAAACAGTGAAGTAGGTTTAAAAACTACTATTACGCACACACCCAACCCACCAACATCCTGTTCAACAGTCAAGCACATTTCCAAAATTCATGTCAGTTCTTAAGGTTCATGACCGCTGGTCAACGATTGAAGAGGTCATCTCTAGCTTAATTTTGAAGCGAGCGCTGAGAGACTGGGAGCAAAGCAATTCACAGAGGACTCGGAAAATAGCACACCAACACCTGCTATGACTGACAGTGTGTTGGAATAATGAGGGGTTTGAGGAGAGCATGTTGCATGTGTGTCGCTCTGGGACTTGTGCAGTTGGGTGGCCTGACTGTGCCGTGTTTACCTGGCCACTTCACCTGAGAGACAGAGCCAAGGAGATGCTCAGGTGTGCTCAGGTGCTTTTTCGGTCGTCCCCCGGGGTGCACGCATAAGTGTACGTTTGCTCGCGTGTGTAGCAGAACTGCTTATCCCTTCCACTCAATTAGACCCGGCGTCTCTAACTCTCAAACTCACCAAGGTCTCAGCGCCACAGCAACGGCGATTTAATGAGCCGGACTGGGGACGAGGTGGTTAAATGAGGGGACAGTTTTACAAAAAAAAGACACTAATTAACACCCAGAACTCACCGGCTCTTTTCGCCTCCACCCTCACACCTGGATCTTCCTTCCAAGTCCTGCCCGTCATTCGTCGGAGCTCCACGTATCCCGCCTCCACCAGCGGCCCCTGGCCGGACCGGACCGTCCGATTGGCTGGAGACTGAGGGGTGTGGCTATGAGGCGGAGCCCTGGCACTGCCGCATCCGCCCTGCTTGTGTTGGATGAAGGTGAGGATGTGGGCAAGTGGGAACGCTTGACCACACTGGCCACAGGTCAACAGGTCACGACCTCCAACTTCAGGCTGAGGGGTTTGCTCGGGTGATGGAGACGAGCTGGGGATGATCGCGGACTCCGGATCGTCTGTGAGCGGACGGAATGTGAAAAAAATAAAAATATCAACATGATGAAAAAAGCTTATGGAAAAAAACCATAATTGTCACTGTCCTCAAACAGCCCCTAGGAACTCTTGAAATGACCCAACCGAGCGGCTTTGAAAGCCCCCGGCCGTCTGGTTTCTCTCAAACGTGCTACTTTCAGTTCTCTGCCTTCGTCTGTGTTAAACTGTCACCACCAGCAAAGCTCTTTCTGGTCAGCAGACGCTGACCACTTCCTGTGTCTCTACCACCGAGGTCTGCTTTGCACAGGAAGCAGTGCGACGCAGCTCCGATGCACTTCGCCCATTAGAATGATACATCAGGCAGTTTGCACTGTATTCATCCTACCACAAGTCTGTTGATCTAAACAAGGTGTCTTTCACACCAGTCATAACTGCAATGCAGTACTGTATGCAAATTTAGCAAGGTCAACTCTGCAATAAACAATGGAAACTTTAAGGGTTTTCACTACATCCATTAAACGTCTATAGTTTTATAGCTTTTTCAGAGCTGAGGCAGAGTTTATTATATAAATTGATAACTATAATTTAAGAATTCTGTGAACTTTTGTAAAAAAAAAAAACATCTCTGTACTTGAATTGAAAGTCACTTTAATTTTCTTTCTAACAGAGGAACTTGTTCTTTGGCCTTAGTGCTGCTTCAGTGGTCATGGACTCAAACACACATATACGCCTACAGCCCGGACTCATCCACCTGCCCGGGCTGGCTGTCCATGCCGCTGCAGGTACAGACAATCCCGGGGAGGACAGGATTTCACTGGTGGTTACTCAAAAATGTCACCTTTCCTGTTTCAACAGCTCTGGTTGTTTGCGCCGACACGCTAAAGGCGCGGCTGCTGTTCACGTACACACACATTCGCGCACACACTCGAGACTTGTGGTCAGGTAAAGCACGCACGGCTGACCATAAAGCTGAAAAAATCCTGTCGTAATCAAAACAGCATTTTACTTTAAATATCCATTTCAGTAGATCTAAGGCAGCGGTTTTGAATAAAAAAAATCAATTAGAGAAATCAAAACAGATTAATAATTGTCATATATTAAAATGATTTGCAGCAATCCAAAGATAAAGTATTTACCACAAAACGCGTATAAAATACCAAATTTAAGTGTGATAAAACCAAATACAGTTCGCTGAAGTGAGAAATGAGACGACACAAAACAAAGATTATGTGAAGATGCAATAAGGAAGTGTAATGTTGCTTTAACTCCGTCTAAACGTTTAAGGAAACGCATAACGACAAATGTCCCAAACAATATATATGCTATACACTTATATACACATGTGACACAAACAAATAACAGAAAAAACTGGCAAATAAATAAATAACATGAGGTGGGTTGTAACTCCAATGTCAAGTTCCGTGCTCGCCACAAACCACGTGAAAGTTACCGATAACGCGTATTTGAGTATTGATCACGAACACTCTTACATTTTCAATATTAATTTCTGAATGATTTATTTTACCTTTGCGTCTGTCGTTAAAGTTTTGTTTTAATTTGAAAATTCATCTTACCTTCCATTACGCTCAGGTGTTGCGGTCTGCTGCCGAGTTTACGCCTGGACATAGCGGCAAATGCTGATTCTCGTTAACTACACCAGAACTAAAGCGACCCTAAAAATGTCATAAAACAGCAGTGATGTGTGACTCGACTGTCGTGTGTCCGTCAGCGTTCAAGTTCATACTGTCTGCTGGCCCTGGAGGAGGAGGGCACGAGGAACGCCTCCAGCCCGCCCCACATCCTCCTCCTCATCGTCTCCTTTCCTCTCTTATCACTGACCTTATTAAACAACTCTGGTGTGCGTACGACAACAGTATCAAATGCGATTTTAAATCATCCAAACTCTTAATCTTCGTTATCTCGCTGTCGTTTTGGAGGAATTTTGTAAATTGTTGCTTTGATGGCGCACATCTGCTGCTTCGACACCCATAAAACGTGCTGGTTGAGGATGTGGGTAAAGAGGAAGTGGCTTTTATCGAGGTCGACTGAGACAGGTGTTTGGCTGTCCGGCTTATTTCGAAACCCAAAGTAACTGTCGTTTTACTTTCAGGCACTCGCTTCTCTAATGTGCACGGTGCGTGGGTGTGTATGAAGGCACTGATCAAATTTGCGTTCGTGTGAAGTGGTTAAATTCCCATTCAATCTCATCGCGAGTGGAATCACGTGTATTTTCAAAAAGTGAAGTGCGCCATCTGGCGGCTACAACACGCAGAGGCGACATCACGCCAGGAATGGAATGAAATATCGCGTAGATTAGATTTATTAAAACATCTTAACAGGCGAAGTAAAAGAAACAACCAACAGATCATATGACATTTACATCTTTTAATAATTGAAAAAGATGAGGATTTACATCAGCATGTTTTGTCAAGTGTTATCACAATCTTAATTGAAGGGATTATGTACAATGATGGGATGAGCATTTTGAATAGGACACAAGAAACATTTCCAATTTCATGTCAAAAAAAGTCCATACAGGGCAGTTCAGTTATCTTCAGCTATCTCTTCAAATACATGTTATTGAAGCATTCCTTTTCATGGCAATCCGGTTATGTTGTTGTGAACGTTTGAGGAATAAAAGTGTGTTCGAGCGTGATAATGCTAATTTACAGATTTTAGCAATAGAAGAGAATCGTTTTTTAATTTCATTGTTTACACTGTGCTTCTCAGATGAAAGAAAAGCGGACATTAGTGAAATTAATTTAATTACTGGCAATTTCCCCAAACTTAATATGGCCATCCTGATTACCCTTCACTCCTAAACCATTCGTTTGACATTTCTCCCTCTGGTGCAGACTGATCATTTCTTCAGTACCGGTGATGAGGGCTTCTTGATCTTGAGCGAGATCTCCTGTTGAGGAAAAAAAAATGTTTGAAATGAGCTTGAATCACAATGCGTGTAGATTAAATGGACAAGTGCGGTGCCCTCGCAAGCTGTCCAGACTGGTTTCAGCATACCTTCTGGATGAGCTGTAGTCCCGACCTGTGGGGTGTTCAAGATTTATGATTAAAATCTTCTTTATGTATCTTTTATGTAAATCATGAATATAAGTCTAATCATAATTCTTATTCATATGACAAATTCTGTCATAATATGGTTGCAATATGTTTCACATCACTTCACATATAAGAGTTAAGGATTGGTAGATTACAGTCGGTCTATTACTCTCTCACATTCCATCAGAAACTCACTGTATTTGGTGTTGGGGGAGGGCGAGTGTGACTGACGTCCATACTGCTTCTCCCATTCATCTCGCTCTTTCTCCCGGCGTTCCCGCTCCCTGCAAGACCAAACAATGACCAAACTATATCCTCTCCTTCATAAACAGAAGACACGGACACGTGTATATACATGCTCAGACTTACTTTATGCGAATTTTCCGTGCCATGGCTCGTAAAACTCCTTCTCGTTCCTGTGACAGTAGGAAACTTTCGTTAAAAACTACACCATACAAAGCTTCTAACTGGAATGACCCAAACTCAAAAAAACATAGCATCTTACACACCCACACAAACTTTTACCTGTCGCTTGTTCTCCTGTTGCTGGATCTTGGCCTGCGCTGCTCTTTTATCCGCCTTGGCTGAGGAAGGGTGAAACCATAAAGGTGAGGCAGGGTAAATGTCTTTATCAAAATACACAGACCAGATTGAAATGTGTGGTATAAAAACATCTGTATATGCAATGATTTCGTATACATGTAATGATTTTGTAATAAAATGTTGAAAATGTGTAAATATCACAGTCAGTCTAGACCAGGCTATGAGCATATGGTTCTTGAATGCCTGCATTAGTAACTTACATTGCTTGTTTAGGGCCTTTTGCATTCGAAGCTTGAGCTTTTCCTGCGGAGTCATCTTGGGCTGCAACGGACATACTGACTTTAGAACAAACAAAATCGCAAAGGTCAGGCAACTGCACAATAATTGCGAACAACAGATCATTACTTAGTTCACAGAGGGATTTTAAACCCCATACAAATAGTTTACAGTATTTCTCAATGTTTAAGAGCAAAAGGTGGTCATATTTCACAGCAACGGCGGTCCTTTTTGCCTCTGATGTTTATTTGTGAGCATTTGTGGATGTAGGTAGGGGCAAGGTGTGAAGAGGCAAATGAGGGTAGCCATTTAGACTCATTCAACAGCACAAAACAGTACAAAACGATGTCTTCTTTTTCCAGGTCAGGTACACCAACTTGGTGGAACGGTAACAAAATGTCAGGAACTGTAGCCATTTGGTGCTGTTCAACCTACAAGGACATTGTGCATTGACTTATGCAGGTGTGTTTGTTTGTGTGTGTGTGTGTGTGAGAATGAAGTTGCTCTGCCTGTCTTGACAAGCCCGGAGCAGAAGCAACACCTGAGCTCTTTAACTGCTTCGCCAACCTCATAAGAACCATAACACCTTTGTAGTTTTCCCTTTCATCATCTTACGTTCATTCACAAAGTGGCATTGCAGACAATACTGATTAGATGAAAAGGATATATATATATATACACAGTATATACTGTATATATAGTCCTTCTGTGAACAGCACATAGAAGGTAATTTAAGGATAATGGGGGTATTTTACTCTCTTCCTATTTATTACCAATCGGGCACATAAGGATATTCAGGTGAGTTCAAAAACCTACAACCTGCACCAGGAGAGCTGATGACCTAATCAAAACATGAGATCAGGGGCTCTTTGTGGAGTCAGAAGTGTGCAAAAGATGGGCAAGAGCCCTGGCCTGATTGTTAACTGCATCAGCCTGTCAGGGGTGAGGTAGGCGGAGTCTTTAGAAACAAATTTGAGATGTATCAAATTCTTACTGACTTTGGCAGCTCCAGTCTCTTTACCACCCGGAGGTTCAGATCTAAGAGAGAAAGAGAAAGTTATAGACTGCGTCAATCTTCTATATTCAGACTGAAGCGGGCAGATGTGTTTTCAGTTGGGCTCTAACTTACTTTTTCAGCTTGTCAGCAGGAGCAGAGGCAGGCAGAGCACAACGGGAGGAAGGGGAGGAGCTATGGCTTGCAGCAGGTGAGTGGGAGGGGCTTTGACTGACACTGCCGCCCCTCCTGTACGCAGAGCTGCGACTCCTTCGCTGGTAACGATCACCTGACTGCGAGCGTGAATGAGATCTGTGGAACAAAGTAATAAATCTTACATGGTTTGCTGCAAAATCTAAAACTCAATTTTCTAAATGGTTTTTGAGTTCGTAACTATTTATAACTGTCCTACCTTGTTCGTCTGCGGTCTGTGTAGCGCCTCCCTCTATCCCGGTCTCTATCTCTTTCCCGGTTTCTATCTCTACCCTTGTCCCGATCTGTGGAACGAGACCGTGTCCTGTCACATCGTTTCTTCGAGCTCCCTCCTCCACTGCGATGCCGTGAACGTGAATCGGACCGCCGACGGGAGCGTGAACGAGACCGTGAATAACGGCTGTCCCGGTCCCTGCCCCCACGAGAACGCCGACTTCTACGGGAACGTGAGGATGAGCGAGAGGAACGGCGTGAGGAGGAGCGGGAAGAATAGGAGGAGTGACTGGAGGATGAGCGTCTTCGGCTGAAAGATAAAAGACAATATTCTGTTATAATAGGCAACCTACAAAAAAATTTAATCACATTTACCACAATCCAAAGATTCTGAAAAATAAAATTAAACCCAGAACAAACCACTGTCCATCTTTCAGGCTTAAACATAACATAAAAAGCCAACTCCGAGATTGATTAGCGCTCAACTGTTTCAATAGATGTCATCTATCATTCTGAGGCTGAACGTGCAGCATTCCGTTATCATAGCCAACATGGTTATAAATGAATAAATAAATGGAGAATTCAGCCAATCAGAAGGCAGAAAGTAGAAAGGGGAAGTTACCGACCGGGAGCCCCTGCTATGACCTGCGGTGTTGGAGGAGGCGTGGCTTGATGCCGCTGCGGGCAGGGCTTGTGTGGGTACGGCTCCCTCCTCATCACTGCCACCAAAGCTAGTGATAAAGGTGATTTTATCATTGCCTGGGGATCGGGATCGAGAGTGGGACTCTGAACTTGAGTCTGACTGTGGCCTGGGAAGTGAAATAAGAAAAAGCAAGTATTATTAATACATGCAAAAAATATACATTTAAGTGGTATTATGTTGCAAAACATCAGACCATTAAATACACCTACCTCTTGTAAGGGTCGTATGTGGGACTGTCTCTTCGAGCATAGCTGAATATTCAATCAAAAATACATATACATAATAAAAAAAATTGTCAAAGAATACCTTCTTATTCAGTTTAACTAGGGTTGGGTACCGAAAACCTACAGGTGCTGGTCATATAATTAGAATATCATCAAAAAGTTGATTTATTTCACTAATTCTTATTCAGTTTAATACTAAAATTAGCAGATAATTGCAAAAAAAAAAAAGAAATCACAAAAACAATGTAAGTGATTTTGCTATGTTTATTGTAATAAAAAAAACCTATAAAAGCTTTGTTTTTCTTTTATAAAAAAAATACATTTAAAACAATTACGGATCAGCCCCAAAATTTCATAAGTCAAAGTCTCAAGAATCACCAATTGTTGCATCAAGTTTGGTCTTGATACATCAAATTTTGATGTGTCTGAGTTTTTTAGCCCCAATATTGCAAAAATCCACTAGGGGGCCCAAATGCTTTCCATTGGTTTTTTAACACTTGATCTGAAATTTGACCACAACAGACATTGAGATGCTTTTTTTTACTTTTCCAATTAACAGACAAAATGAAAAATACACAAGCACATAAACAAAATAAAAACAATAAATTTGTATGAAACTATACTGTGAGAAGGGAAAGGACATAAACATTTTTAAGCCCACTCTTTTAAAAAAAGAAACAATTACTCTTTCTACACACATTATTCTATACAACGGTGATGAAATATGTTTTCTAGAGACTTTCCAACGATACAATGTTTGTCACAATAAGATAACAATTCACATGCAAAATCTTTAATTAAATCAGCTGTTCTGGATACGGGACGGCGCCAGTTAAGGGGCTAAACATACATCACATCTAATTTTAATCGAATCGTGACCCCAAGAATCGATAGGAATCTAATCTTGAGGTACCAAAAGATTCCCACCCCTAATATCCGGTATGTAACGTTAACTGGATCGAACCAAAACGCAGATTTAGGTGCCTCATTTCGGTGCCACTTAAATGCTGACTGAGCCGTCGATTGAGACATTTGCCTCATTCACGTTAGCGAAAGTCTGAAAGCTCAGATAATACAAATCCAACACATCTTATATAATGGTTAAACGGATCTCGAATGATCTGTGATCTGTACGGATCGGAACGCTCATGACCAGTGGATTCATCATAGTGAAAGACAGTTTTAATGCGCGCTCAGCATTCATTACCTGGCGGAGTGTTTAACTTCAACCGCCGCATAAGGCAAGTTTTAAAGTGAAACTAACGTTAATTCGAAAAGCACATGACGCGTCTGTTATATGGGAGTCAAATCACCAATTGTATTTTCTTTTTCAATTTGACAGGGACAACGCATTGTCAGTGTAAAAATGAAAATAAAATAATTTCATTTTATTTTTCATTTTGGCACATATTGTGCACGCAGTTGTGTACAGTGAAATTGCTAATCTGGTTTTCATTTTCATTTTCATCGTTTAATTTATTTATTTAAATTTGGCAGGATTTGCCTCCCATACTGTTATGCAAGTGATCACAATAAAACTGTTGTGCGCGTTTAAAATCAATGAAGCGCGTGCTGCGTGCCGTGGAGCTCGTTCTTAACACAGTAACGTATCTGACAAGACAGACAAGCGAGATACAGCAGTGAAAGTGCTAAAACCTTATAGCATCTGTCAGTCTGATCTCTAGACATCAGTCTGTCAAGCTTTTTACTCTGACTGCATGCACAGGCATTTAATTATACTTATTCATTATACATACTGTGTGTTTTTAAAATAATGCACATATAATGTACAGGTACATCTAAAAAATATAATATCGTGAAAAAGGTCATTATTTTTTGTCACTCATTTCAGAAAGTGAAACCCATATATTATATAGATTCATTACACATAGAGTTAAATATTTCAAGCCTTTATTTCTTGAAATTTTGATGATTATGGCTTACAGATAACGAAAACCCAAAATTCAGTGTCTCAGAAAATTAGAATATCACATTAGATCAATAAAAAAAAGGATATTTTAAACAGAAATGTCAGGCTTCTGAGAAGTATGTTCATTTCTATGCACTCAATATTTGGTTGGGCCTCCTTTTGCATGAATTACTGCATCAATGCGGCGTGGCATGGAGGCAATCAGACTGTGGCACTGCTCAGGTGTAATGGAAGCCCAGGTTGCCTTCAGGTCATCTGCATTGTTGGGTCTGGTGTCTCTCATCATAGATTCTCTATGGGGTTCAGGTCAGGTGGTTTTGCTGGCTAATCAAGCACAGTACCACCATGGTCATTGAACCAGCTTTTGGTACCTTTGGCAGGTGCCAAGTCCTGCTGGAAAATGAAATCAGCATCTGTTATGCAAGCTTGTCAGCAGAAGGAAGCATGAAGTGCTCTAAAATGTCCTGGTAGATGGCTGTGTTGACTGTGGACTTCAGAAAACACAGTGGACCAACACCAGCAGATGACATGGCAGCCCAAATCATCACTGACTGTGGAAACTTCACACTGGTCTTCAAGCAACATGGATTCTGTGCCTCTCCACTCTTCCGCCAAATGCAAAATTTACTTTCATCTGAAAAGAGGACTTTGGTCCAGTATGTTTTCTGAAGTCCACAGTCAACACGGCCATCTACCAGGAAATCTTAGAGCACTTCATGCTTCCTTCTGCTGACAAGCTTTATGGAGATGCTGATTTCATTTTCCAGCAGGACTTGGCACCTGCCCACCCTGCCAAAGGTACCAAAAGCTGGTTCAATGACCATGGTGGTACTGTGCTTGATTGGCCAGCAAACCCGCCTGACCTGAACCTGAATTGTCAAGAGGAAGATGAGAGACACCAGACCCAACAATGCAGATGACCTGAAGGCAACCTGGGCTTCCATTACACCTGAGCAGTGCCACAGGCTGATTGCCTCCATGCCACGCCGCATTGATGCAGTAATTCATGCAAAAGGAGGCCCAACCAAATATTGAGTGCATAGAAATGAACATACTTCTCAGAAGCCTGACATTTCTGTTTAAAATATCCTTTTTTTAATTGATCTAATGTGATATTCTAATTTTCTGAGACACTGAATTTTGGGTTTTCGTTATCTGTAAGCCATAATCATCAAAATTTCAAGAAATAAAGGCTTGAAATATTTAACTCTATGTGTAATGAATCTATATAATATATGGGTTTCACTTTCTGAAATGAGTGACAAAAAATAATGACCTTTTTCATGATATTCTAATTTTTTTAGATGAACCTGTAGCATAGAAGGCTCTCTTTAAATGGACTTAATCTGTTGATATGTTCAATGCATTTTCTGCCCATATTTAATACAACTATGGCAAGCATTTAGTTGTAGCTGGAGGGTAAACACCATAACATCTTTCTAGCAATGTTAGTGTCCATGTTCATTTCACATTCACTTAAAACTTTAATTGTGCATTTGTTTATTATTTAATAAATATTTTTTAATTGAATGTATTGTTCTTTAAAGGCGGGGTAACAGATTTCCAAATTACGCTTTAAACAACTGAGTCGGGCCGAGTACCAAAGCAACCTTTAAGCAGTAAGGTGGACAGTGCACAGGACGGACATTTGCCGAGCAGAGCGCTGATGAAAGCGAAAGATGGGGGTAGGGGTGTGTTTGTTTTGGTGATTTGAACATCAACAACTGCTAAGAGAAATCGGACACCCCACCTTTAATGTCAACCACCGCTGTTTCGTGGCTCTTTTTTTAAAGTATCGATTTAGGCACCGGTACCGTTTTAAAAGTATCGATTTGGCACCGGTATCGAAAAAAAAAGATACCCAACCCAAAGTTTAACATACAATTTTAAGGGAGATGTTGAATCATATCTTAAAAGGAAGTGGAAGGCTAGTAAAAGAAAGGCGTGGAAACATTGCATATCGGTGCAATTTTGTCAATAATAAACTTGCCGGGGTTACCTGGGTGGGCTGATCTGTCTGCCTTTCATATACTTCTCTCTAAACTCTCGCCGCTGTCTGCGAGACCGCCGGCCCTGATGCACAAAAAAAACAATAACAGTAAAAATGATAACAAATGCAAAGTCTTAAATGAGAGGGAGGGCAAACAGCAAAAATGTTTGAATGTCCTTACAGAGTACATGGCCTTCTCTGCCTCTAGAGCTTTAGCGTGTTTAATGGCCTCCACTTCCTCCTTGTCCTTCCTCAACATCCTGCCACCAGGAAAGATCAGTTTTCAACTACATACATTTTGAATAGTTAAAAGAACATTACTGGAATCTCATTAGGAAGATGAAAAGGTGGTCAAATGGTTATTCTTCTCTGATCAGATGAAGAATGGGTGAACGAACCCAACAAAATCCCCCTCTGCCATGCCATAAGTGGTGGCCATCTTGTTAATCTCCGTGACCTGTTCTGGGTTCAGTTCATCTACATCCACCTCAACATCTACAACATGAAAAAGCATTTACAGACAAATTAAAAGGAGGACACTTCCTAAATTTAACTTAAGCTTTAAGGGAAGTGTATGGTGTATAAAGGACGAACCGATGTCAGGGATGACCTCGTCTTCCTCAGACTCGCTGTTTTCAGAATCATCCTCATCTTCCTTCTCTGCGTTTGCATCTGGTTCTGTCACTGTGCTGTCCTCTTATGTATACCCAATCTGTGCTTTCTTCTCAGCAAGTCTAACAGAAAGAAACGTAAAATCTGATTCTTCAAACAGAATTTGCTTTCAGAGACGTATTAACCTAACATAGATTTTAAATAACTTTTGACAACTGTTTCATAATTTCATACTTTTTCTTTTCATCCTCATTCGGTTTCGACAGGCCACCATAGAGCTCATCCACGTATATCTGGTACAAACACTGCTCCTCGGAGACTACAAAATGACAACAACATGATTAAAGGGGATTATTTAAAAGTCATCAAAATGCGTAGTCCAATGGTTCAAGATTAGTAACCATTGTCTAGTAAACATCACAAAAGTAAAAATGTACTTAATGCGCTGAAAATCAAAGATGACTTACTGCTTGCAAAGTCATTCTGCACCAGACCTCTATAGCGCTCATAATTGCACTTCCTCTCTTCAGATTCCTGCTCTGGGGTGCTAGGACAGAAATAATAAACACAAAATGACAAAGCACCAACCAGTTCAGCACACCTTTTAAAACATATGCTCTCTCTGCATATTCCAGGTAAGCGGTTTTCTTCTCTAACATAACAGGTGCATTAAGACCAGAACAAACTCACGTTGTGTTCAGGAGAGGCGGTGTATAAGTTGGGATGTAGTCCAGGTGTGCCCTGACATCAAACCTATCAATCATGTTGTTGGTATCTCCTTGCCAAGGCATCCTGTAAGGAAATTCACTAATGGTTAACACCACATATGACATAATAAACATACTGATTAGGGTTGTTCCGATAGACGATACTATCGTGTATCGACGATCCTCAGACCTATCGGCATTTCTTCATGCAAGAGAGCTTGCAATGCATTCGCAGGAATTGCTATGCGCGTGAGGGTTTAAAACCACCGCACGAGTTGTTCCCATTTGGCAATCAAGTAATAACAGCGCTCGCGGGCATCAATGACGCATTTGGATGAATGATATTGACTTATAGCAATAGTTTAATTTCTCTTGTTTAAAAGGTTGCGGTGGTAAGTAACAATGTTGCCAACTGCACTGAACTTAAACTCTGATAGAATGCTAATTGCAGTCACACATGAGCATTTTCTAGACACATACTGTAAGCTTCCGTTTTTGTCCACAAATCCAGCTTGTCATAGATAAATGCGTAATTGCCCCGCCCCTCGATACTATCGTGTATCGCCGATCCACAGGCTGGCGATAGAACGATCTAATTATATTGAATATCGCCCAACACTAATACTGATACGTGTTAATGACCTTAAAAACACTATACAAATAAACTTGACTATAGGATTAAGTTTCCTTTTATAAGTGGTCATGCAGATTGTTGTGAGAACTATAAACAACATTTTGTACAAATAAAGTACTTTTCTTTTATAAGCATATACTGATGTGTATATTGGGAGACATACATGTTTATGGGGCTCTCAGCTGCCAGGGCTACAGCTGAATCTAGGTGGATTTTGTACGCCCGACCATGAACCTGCAGGAACTGGGCTGGATCTTTTTTCTACAAAAAAAGACCAAAACTTCGATTTTTGTGAGCCAATTAAAAGCATTTCATCTGTCTTTAGAAAACATGATGTTAAAGTGGTAGAGGGGTTAAAGGGGAGTTTTTAATTACAATTTTCTCATAGTACTCTCTGCGTCGCTCCCCTCGACGCTTGTAGTCCACCATCATCCCACGCAGTTTGCGCTCATGTTTGCGGGCCTCCTGCCACATGACAGCTCCGCTTGGTGTTGGGCCGCGTCGGGGCAGGGCTGCTGCAAGAGACAGAGGACTCAATTTAACCAAACACACTTAAGGCTAAAATACATTACAAGACTTTTGCTCAGATTTTGCACAGATATTCAGTCTGGACATGTTGCAGAAATTCTGTGCCAGTCTGCAGATTTCATCAGTTAGTGTGTTTCTATCTGAAACGTTCACTGCAAGTGTATGGTGTCTAGTTTAAAAAAAATCTGTTCAGATTTTAAGAGTCTTGTAGTGTATTCCAGCCATCAGTAGCCATATAATGCACAGAAATCTCAAAACAATACATTTGATACAAGGTATATTGTAACTGCATTCATGCAATATGCATGTTATGCGAATTTAAAATGACATTAGATTAAATGCCAAGATCTGTATCAATTCCTCTGTGCATAACTACCTGCAGAATCATTTTTAATTGTAAAATTTTTGACAAAAATTACATATTTTGACATTGGTGTTATTTTTAAAATACAATCCAAGCAGCTACATCATCCCATGCAAATGGTTTTAATGACAGAAGAATATACATTAAAAGATAATGAAGCCACATGCTCATTTTGCTTGTATTAACTCTTCATTTGCAACAGGATTACATAGCAGACGGAAAACAACTCTGCGTCAACCCTAAGTGTCAAAGGTAACGTTAGTAAGTATAACTTTGTTGACACGTTTAAGTTCTGGGCAAGACAAGGAATCTAACATATATTTCTAAAGTATCTGATAAACTCATCAAATGACTATTGTGGTTATGTTGAGTCTTTACATCGCAAAAACACCTTTTTAGCTTTTGTGTAACAAAATTAAGTCACAGAGTGCCAATGTTAATAGCCAGGTGGCTGCAGTCTCTATAGCTAACTTAACTAACTTAGTCATAAACATACGTCTTCTGTCAGAGATTCATACAGTATTAATGGACCCATATTAAAAAGCTCAATGATTCGGATCGTATCTACGTAACTTGCATAAACTCACATATTCTACGTATGTTTTACAAAGAGGCTAATATATACATATAACATCACAGGACCACTCACACGCTAACGTTAGCATGCTAGCTAGCTACATGTCACATCAAGCGCTAACTAACCGTAAAAACGAAGCATTGAGATTGTTAACCCAGACATTTCATGATTTCAATGACCTAATGAATTACCTGTTTATGTATACAACAACTATAATGATTGTGTTTTCTTGATAGAAAAAGACACACGTCCGTCCTTGCGTGGAAAAGGCCGCGTATACATACAAACGCACACGCCTCCCAGCGCAAACGCTACCTAAGGCACTGAGCTGAATAACAGCAACAGCAGGGGGCGCTCACACGCACTGGATGATTTCAACTCATCTATGGGGGGAGCACTTCAACTAAAATACATGGCAAAGGGTGAATGGTGTCACACGCCGATCACATGTACTCGACCAATTAGAGACGAAGTATGGAATTATCAAATTTCCGAGAACACGACCTCAAGTTGTTACATGATTAGGTAAAGAGGTGTTGCAAACCTGTAAAGACTTGGTCTACACACTATTAAAATAAATTTAGGCTTATTTAAATGCATTCATTATAAATGTAGACCCAATATTTTTTTAGGAAGGAAACATTCATTGAAAACTGATGATTGTTTATTTCAATAAGTGAGAAATCACACGAAAATAAAAATTAAGACACATGCATGCTTGGGTAAAGATACATGTTCATCACAGGCCATTTGTGGAGTTTTTGAGCACAATAACCACATTACTCTTCACAAAATGTCTTATTCTTAAACTTATTTCATTAAACTCTTATATCAGTAAGCACATTCTCAGTTAAGTTTCAATTGGACCCAAAATGAGACGTACTGTTGATTGGCCTATGGACACAAACAGATTCTAATCATTTTCTATAGACGGTTACGTTTTCATCGGACACACACGCCTGGCACAAAGTTAACTTCCGGTCTGTGTTTGGTTATAAGAATTTATTTGATATTTAATTAATATAATATTTAATTGTATATTAATTCTATTAAATTAAAACTCAACAGTTATTGATTCTTTGAGGAGGTCTACCAGAGGTTAAGTTTGGGCCACATAAAGTTTTTTGTTGCCGCTGAAACTGACTGTATAACACTCAAAGCCATCAAATAAAACAAAATGCATTTGCATACAACAACCAATCTCACAACCAAATATACAATACAACAAACAATTTACAAAACATAATCATAACCGAAAGTGTTCTTTATGTGCAATGTCTTGTCTCACTTGAAATAATGTAAACAAAGTAAGATTCCCAGTAGTACAAAGTGCAAATTTGTAGACAAATGTTTATGATAGAAATATATTCAAATTCACATTATAAACCCCAAAATTGTTGCGTTTAAAATGATTAGTTTATGAGAAATGGTGGTGTGGGTAAAATCCTGTCAGAGCTGTAAATGGGGCAAGCTTTAAAATCACAAGGCCAGTCTCTCCAGAGATAACGCAGAGCAGCCGGCTTGGTGGGACACTGTTTTATAGACAGCAGAATATAATGAGAGCCCAGTTTTTCCATGGGGACTGGAATCCATTGAGAGTCTTCTAAACACGTCTGATTCACAGGGCAGCAGATCTGCAGCAATACATAAATAAATAAAACAATATACTATCAGCTCATCACGTTTTCACTTCCACCTTAAATTCAGGAGATTTGTTTGCATGAAAATGTTTTTATACGGAGTAAATGGTGAACATAAACCATGCTCATTGTACCTCAAAAGCATTATCAGAATGGGTGGCAGAAAGTTTCTGGTTGAAAGTGATGTTAAGAGAAGACTGGTCAAAATGGATTGAAAGCGGATAAGGTCCCTGGAAAGACACATTCTTTTCACCATAGGCGACAGCTCTCGCCCCTAGCACAAGTCTGTGCGCCACGTCCTGTTTAAACCGTGGGTGGATGCTACAGTAAACCACACCAAAAATAAAAACTTAAGAGTCCAGCACTATGCAATTTCCTATTAAACGACAGTCTAAATACTCATTTATACTCACCTGCCCCAGGGGGATTTTTCATCAGGCAAGTCAATAGCAACAGCCATAAAAGTGTTCTTCATGCGTTTATTAGGAGCAAATCCGTAGTCGGCTGTCTGATGCCAGCGTATTTCTCTGAATCCATCTTGCAAATTCTTTTTCTCCCATGTGCTTAGCTAAGAGAGATACAATGCATGCAATCCAGTGTAACTACATGATAGAAGTAATGTCAAAAGCTTTGTTTAGACAATTTATTCCACTTATGGCTATTCAAGAGCACCTGTACAAATCCAAATGGGAAGTCTATTGCTGTTTGACCCTCTGAGCCTTGATGGAAAGCCATCCTCCAGTCATCAATCATGGCAGGGAAAGAGCAGTTGTATTTATCTCTGTTGTAGCCTGAATTAGCCTCACCTGGAATAAAAATCAGTAAGCCTATAGCGCGTCTTTGCACATCTTGGTGCAATACAGGATTATCATTGTTCCTCAGAGATATTACCTTGGTACCATAGGGCTCCTTTTATGGTCATGTTAAGTAGTGGATGGATCATAGCATTCCACAATAAAGAACTGTTCCATTCTGCTGAGTATGCAACTTTATTCCAAAAGTTACTCTGCACAGTTGGATTACTATGGAAAACACTGGAGTGCATGTTTAAGTATAGGTTATTATATAGGTTCATTAAAATATAGGTTAAGTCAACGTAAGTTACTGCTCAAAACTTGTACTTTTTTAAAAGCTTTACAATGCATCTACATGTTTTAGCATTTGTTACATGCTCTGGAATTGCACCTGCTCACGGAGCCCTTCAATCCACACTTGTCAAGTGCCCTTGGGGCTGACCAGGCCTCCACAGGTGTGCCTCCCCAACACGACTCTACTAACCCTATAGGATAATTCAGCGTCTGGTAGAGGTAGCGGCCAAAGAGCCAGCACACAGCAGAGTAATGGGTGAAATGCTCTGCACCAAGCAATTCTTTAAAGATAAACACAAAAGTCAAAGAAGACATGGCTGCTTATTAATTTTTAGGTATACGAGGAATGTCACTTCTCTGCTTTTTTACTCATACAAACCATACAAAAGTATGTTTTTTATTAGCAATTCATACACGTTTAAGTTAAACAAATAAATAACAACTGTCGGATATTTGAAAGCCTGTGTTTTAGATTGCACTTTATATAGATTTGCATTCATACTTGCTGTTGGTCGGGACCAGGGAACTTCAACTCCTGCTAGGTCATCCAGCTCCACACTGCTCTGCTCCAAGGCAGCCTGAAAGATCCTCACATTAGGGAACTTGGAGGCCATGGCCAGTTCCTCTGTTGCATTATATACCTGTTAAACAACAAGGACATAATTTATGCCTATGCATTGCATATCAATGAAAACCAGCGGAATAAACACACCAAACGTTTTTGGAAGAAACATACTCACTTGACCAACTGTGAATGCCATGTTACTCTGTCCACCACATAACCAGATATCTCCAAAGAGCACATCTGTGAGGATGATGGAACTGTTAGTGGTGGTCTGGGATATAATCAGGTTGTAAGGACCACCAGCCTCCACGGGACTGAGAGTTATACGCCAAATACCTGTGTTGCATTTGGGAAAATATTTTAGTGAAGAATAAGGATTTTTTTGCATTAATTAAATTGTAATAATCGCAGAAATTTAATTGTGTGGTACTTTAGTGGAACTCAGAAGTAGAAAATAGACCACGCATGGACATTCCAAAAAAAGCTGTAGTTCACTGTTGTAGTGAACTGTTCTACCCACAGAGGTGGGTAGTAACGAGCTACATTTACTTCGTTACATTTACTTGAGTAACATTTTGGAAAATATGTACTTTTTAAGTAAAATTAAAAGTGTGTACTTTTACTCGAGTAAATTTCTAATAGAAAATCTGTACTTTTACTTCGTTACATTGCGTGACGTTCCTTCGTTCCTTCATTTTAAAATATTTTTTTTAAAACGCGTTGTTTATTTCAAGGTTGTCGTCTCTTTTTACGGGCATTCCCGAGTGATCGATTCTTTTGAAAGCATTAATTGAACAATGGGCAAAACCATTTGAATATGCTAATGAATCAGTTCAAATGATTTGTTCAGTTCGCAGCACGATCTGAATCATCTGAAGCAGGATTACTCACTCCTCGTAGCGCGAAACTTAAGAACACGCAGAACACAAAGAGCGTTGGATGAAGTGGATATGAATCTATATCTATACAATCAAAACTGCAAATGTGTCATATTGTTTGCCACCAATGATAAATGCCCGCCATATGCGCGCACCCGCGCGACCTGTTCGTCAGACACCACATCATGCGCGTTACCTGTCAGACACAGAGACGTGGGCTTGCAGAAATATACATTTGAAGAACAGAAGGAAGAAAACGTGTTGATGGGCGTGTGGTTCACTGTTTACAGTTTGTTTACAAGTAAGAGCGTTTCACAACACACACGTGACACAACACGAGAAAACATGAGCTTTGTTCAAAAATGTGTATTTCATTAAAGAGAGCACTGCAGATGTTCTAGATCATCTTAGGAAATGCTCTGAGTTTAGTTCATGCTTTAGTTTGACATGGTCTATTATTCTAAATAAGTTGTGTAAACTACATTGACATCAGGACTAGATGAAATTTACAGAAATGCTTGTCTCTTCTGTGTTTGTCTATTCTTCAGTCTTTCTAGTATATTGCAAAGATATCTTATGATAATTAAAAATATTGATTAAAATGTAATATTAAAATATTGGCATTAATTTAATGTAGTAGGCCTATATAATCAGATACGAAGTAACTATGTAACTAGCTACTTGCGTAGTTTTTCATTGTATACTTTTTTACTCAAGTAATTTTTAAAATAGTGACTTTTACTTTTGTAACAATTTCTCTAGTTACTTGTACTTTTACTTGAGTAAAGATTTTTGCTACTCTACCCACCTCTGTGCATAACTGGAACTGTCACCTTACACTTACTGCATGTGGAGGGAGTGACGATTTCAGGTGACGATCATGTGATTTGCACGAGCATTGAATACTTTACCGTTGACAACATGCGCGGAGTTTGCAAAAACATTGTGTGATCCAGACAATGACAGCACAATTTCGGCTCCTGCCTCTCCATATCCCCACACGACTGCTCGAGCTGGGGCTTTCTGCAGGACCATGTGACTCCCATAATATGAGGCGAACCGCAACTTCTCTGCTGGGAATTCAAGGAAGTGAACTTAAACTTTTCAAAAACCCGTTTTGAAAAAACTTTCCAATAACCCGCAAAAAAAAACAAAAGAGTTTTATTAAGTTTGCTGCATATGTCGCGACTCTTAAATCGTTACTCACCTGCTGATAAAACAGTGGTTAAAGCGCTCAGCACGAGCCACACAGGTGTCAACATTGCTGCAAAATATTCAGAACGAGGAAGTGAGTGAGCGCAATTACGTCACGCATAGTAGGCGGAGCCTCAACCTTTATCGCAAACGCCCACAAATGCTTTTCGATTCGATTTACAACCGACCTTTTCATTTACAAAGCTAGATTTTCTCAGTAAAACTTAATAATACCGTTAGTATTGAATCAAATAGTAATTTTACATAATTCACATAATACATAATGCTCACACAATTATTTACTTTAATTAAACTATGATCAACATTACAGTACATTATTTTATTACTGGGATGTGGAACATATATATGAATATTCAGAAAATTAATCTCATGTCTAATTGACTTTGTCAGAATCGCAATGGACTTGTGTAAGTCAGCAATAATACATCCAATCAGGCAGTGTCAATAGATGCAGACACCAATGGACCACTTCATCATCTCTGCATACATTTCAGTAAACATGACATCCCATCAGTCTAATTGCATCCTGGCAGAGGCCAACTGACTGCCAAGCTTCACAACATCATTACAACTGATGGGATGGCATTCAGATAAAACCACTGCACGTGACTAATCAGCGAACAGGCAGAAAATGTTTTGATCTATCAGCAAGTTAAAAACCCAGCAGGGAAGAGAGGAAGAAACAGGGGTTTAAATGGTCAATGAAGTCATTACTGGATAATTAGGTCATTAGAGGAAGTTAAAGCTCATTAGAAATTCAGATGCTTTATATTAAATGAAAATACCGTGATTGGGGTTTAAGTTAATGGAAATGTTTTGCACGCTATCTTGCTTTAGAAGGGGACCATTTGCTCAAGGTCCACTGGTCTTGTAAATTGTAAAAAGAAAAAAGGTGCTTTCAACTCCCGTCCTCCCTTTCTTAATCAAAACATTTTATGTTTGAAATAAAGAGTTTCTTGGAGTTATCTGTACTAATATTGTCAAATGAACATGTAGCTTGTCTTTTAGTTGTATAATTAAAATAACACATGGGCCCGTTTCACAGACGGCTTAAGGCAAGTCCCAGTCTTAGTTGAGCTGGCTCAACTCAAAATAACTTGCCCTAGATCATAAAATATGTCAGTGCCATTGTTTTGCCTAAAGATGCACACAGGTAATGTTTCTTTCTGAAGTATTTTTTATAAAAGTGACTCAAATATCCAAATCCAATCTTTGGAGAATTTTTATTCAAAGTAAACAGCATAAAAAACAGAATGATGGATGTGTCATGAGTGTATCCAAGGACGGTTATGTTTTGCCTTCTTTAAGCTTAGTCTTTTTTGTAAAATTGTACTTTTATTTTGTGCATTTTCCAATTCTCACAGGGAAAACAAAAGACATCAGACAGACTAACATCCTCTGTGACAAAACCCATCAAACTTATACCAGCTCTCTAAACAGCCTTTTGTCATGTCAACTTAAAATGGATGAGGATTTCAAAAAATATAAATCAGGAACTTTTTCTTCACAAGTTCACAATGACAAGTAAAGTTATTCATAGCACAGGCTATTTGATGGATGAAAAGTAATGTGCTTTTTGGGACTGATGTGTTTTCCAGTGTGGAGTTTCTCTGTAATGGATTGTGATGACAGGTTGAAGGTCAGGGAGAGAATGATTTGAGTAAATTCAAATGCAAAACAAGCAATTGTAATGGCCATTAGCGTTTAATTGAGTCCTACAGCATTGTAAATCAAGACACAAGAAAGATATTAGATGGCAATGAGAAGCACATTGTTTTATGAAAGGTACTTGGACAGTGTCCAGTTTCTCGAATGTTTGGCTTAAAGACAAATACTTTAGCTTGACAAATGGTGATATAACTGACAGGAGTCTAAGGAACCATAGATTTTCATGCATATCAAACATAAATGTAATGCAAGATAATGATTTTTGGACAGCACAGATTGTTGTCATCATTAAATTGTGCAATGACACTACAGCCTGCATAAATAAAAAGTGCTGGTCCACAGATTTCATGCTTCCATCGTTGGCCATATGCACTAAAAATTATAATAGTTTCATAAAGAAATGAGTTAATTTCATTTTACCTGTACTTAATCTTTTTGTACTTTCCTTACATCTAATTTGTTATATGCAGGCAATGCATATTCCTTTCATTAAGACTGAAAATAAAAAAAGTACATTACATGTATAGAAATCAAAAATGACCTTCATGCATTCATCATGAGACATTTTGTATTAAAACCAACAGAATGACACACATTTGTGTAGGAAAAACAGCCCCTTAAAATTCTATAATTCTTTTTTTAACCATTTCCAGTTCTTCTCAACCTTCAATTCATTTATTTTCTGAATATCCTATAATGACTTTTTTACTGCTTAAACATCTCCTGTGAATAGAATTGGTCAGGATAGCCTACATCTTAACTACTGGCTGAGGAAGAAGCCTTCAAACTCCAGCACGGAATTGGACTGACAATGACACAATGTTCCTTCACAGCCAAAATCTCATTAATTGGTGGAATTTAATTATATGCATCGCTTAGTCACTGTTATCTCCTTTGCAGATGTTAACCTGCAGATTCACTGCCTGCTTCTCTCTGAGGACAAGCGTTGCTAATTAAATCATTTTTTTGAACACAGACTTTGCACTATTCATCAGCTGTGATGCACTTCATATTCTCTGGCTGATGAAGGTTACTCGGAAAGCACAGACCAGAGTTGCTTCTAAAATAATCATTATTTATTAGGAACAAATGGCTCTTTTAGCCAAAAACAAACATTTAACTGGCATGCCTTTTCAAGTCAATATAACTTATTTATATAATATATATAACTTACACTTTTTCCCCGCTTCGAAACATGAATATAATACATCTACTTTACCAATTAATCCAGAGCTTCGCGGTTTTGATGGACTTTCTGCTCGATGGCAACATTATCCCCTTTGTTAAATAATTAAGTACTTTCGAACATGAAGCACAGAGCCGCTATTAATAAAATAAAGCATTTTTTAAATAGCAAAATGTTTTCTGTTTTGTTTTGGACTTCATTAAAACTGCATTAGGACATGGTTTTGATGGAAGAAAATCGGACGAGCTGCAGTTACACAATTGATCCGCAGGGGGGAGCTTGAATGACAGTGAAGTTTATGTGAGCGCTACAAAATGTTGCACACGATCTACTGATTTTAAAAAAGACATGGTAGTTTACCATTCTCACTAGCCCAGATAGTCCTACAGCTTGGACAGATAATGGTAGGTAAAATATTGTTGCTGCAATTTTACTCTTACAGGTGTGGAATGATAAATGAATTCTCCTTTACTAAGCTTAATATGCAAAAACAAATGGTAATTTGTTTTCTTTGAAATCAGACAAAAACATAACTGCAGAATATTTTATTTAATGCATTACTATGTTTACAAAACGGTCATGTCATTTGTAATGTAGTTTCCTTGCAATCAGACAAAAACCAAAATAGCAGAATTTATTAAATGGATTACAACTCAGTCATGTCATTTGTAATGTATTTTTTAGTTGTATTAACTGTATCTGTTTTATGCTGCCTCTCTAATTGAGATGAATTATTATACAAAACAAAGGTTTGGTAAAAGTATACATGTAGACTTTATAAAAGTATACATATATGTAGACTAAATCAACGAAAAGGTATTTAAAAATACAGTATCCCCATATGTTACTGACTGTTTCATCATGCTTTGGACTTTGTAGGTGCAATTAATACGATTTATGGGAGAAGAAGGTATTGGTAAAAACACCTTGAGGAGAGAAGCTTCATGCTTGATCAACTGATTTTTAACGTGGAACTCAGCCACAAAGAAGCAGTAATAACAACATCATTTAAAAGGTATTGCAGAACCAAACAAATTGCATGTAAGGATAGGATGGCCTGTGAATGTGTTTATTCGTGGTCATGAGTCCCGACCTAAAGTAAGATACTTACCCTTAGTGGAAAAATGCACTTTCTGTAGCCATATTTATTTCTGAAGCCTTAAAATGTGATGGTGACGATGTGGTACCATAAAATAATAGTTTGACAGCTACAATACAACATCTGATATTGTTGTTAAACCATATGCATCTGTGTCAGTATTTGGAAGCTCCCGACAGTCTCAAATTCACAAAGAGCATTTCATTACCCCCAGATTCTTAATCTCACAAGTAGGCAATAAACCAGCGAGCAGTTTTGGGTTCTGTGAACATGACAGTGGAAAATCCCAACAGATATGCCCAACCCATCGCATACTCTTCATGACGCCTGTGTCCGACAGCTCCATCATGCAGGCGAACAAAACAACACAAACTGCAATAAAACCACCGTAAATCACACCAGCAAAACATGCCATGTGATCTAAATCTAATGGCCACTATCCAGCTCATATTGAACAATTTCAACATGGCGTGTCATGTAAACAGTGCATTGCAAATGCAAACCTGCGAGTGGTGAAAATGATTGCATGCCCCATCAAACGGCACGGTGATAATGACCACGTGAAAGGTATGAATTACACAGCGTTCTCTTTGACAGCATAAATGCAAAGTGCATTCTCTTTTCGTCCTGGTAAACTTACGATGTATGGGCCCAAGCTTGCAGAGAAAGAGCCTTGTTAAGGCAATGTTAAATCACAAGCACTAGCCACGGCACTGGAGCTACAGATTGCTCTGCTTTTAGAAGCGCAAGCCAAATTTCACCTCGACTGTGAAATCCTTTCCAAAGTCAGATGTCTTGGAATTATCTGAGAGCAAGAAGTGGAACAGCGGTCTCACCCGAGGGCTGTCATGCTCCAGCCATCTGCACACACCCTCAAGCCACTGTCTGTGCTGTTCGCTGGCCTCCAGAAAGATCTCTCTCTCCTCTAGCTTGAAGGATTATGGGAAAAACATGCAAGATTTTGGATAAGGCCGGTGACAAGTAGAATGTGAAACCCCACAGAGAAGTGATTAATATTCATGTGGGACCATATGGCTGTCCTTGAAATGGAACAAAAGTTCAAGGTTCTGTCACCACTGAACACCCATTTGATCAAGCATGATCTGCATTGAAACAGTCCGTACTGTCACGACTCATATTGAAATTCTACAAGTGTCGGGTTAGAAAAACCTGCTTACAATCTGCACGGAGTAAACAAACTGTACATTCATGTCAAAGCCCATTTGCATTCCAGAGCCGACAGAATCTAATATTCACATTTAGTTGGAGGTTTTAGAGTCTGCCCAAAGAAACACAAGACTGAAAGCATTTTCTTTGCTGTTGACATTCTGTCAGAAAGAGTAAATGTTTTTGAAGGTTTCGTTCTCCCAAAAATAAAAATTCTGTCATTTGCTCCATAAAACGTTGACTTCAAACCTGCATTTTGCTATTCGTTCAGGGAAACACATTTGCGACCCTACTGTGAAAACCCATTTTTTTGTGATTCAGGTTTTCTACATAAAATCATCCTACATTATGTTAAGAACATTCTGTGAAAATATAACACTGATATATTGAATACTGAGCCATGTCAAAGATTGAAATCATAGTAAAATTAATGGAAGAAATCAAACTTGGATGCTTGTTATCTCAATTTATGTTAAGAATTGTTACACAGCTCCTACCAAACAATCAAGTTAATATTGACCACAGCTTTCAAGACTAAATAAAGATTTTTAAAATGAAAATTAAACAAATATTTGTGAACTGCTGTTTTAACTGTGTTCCACAGACAAAATAACAGCAAGTTCAGAACAACATGGGGCGAGCAAATAACAACAGAACTTTCAACTATTCCGTAGCCGAGGGATAGAGGAAGCTAGACATCAACGTTAATAGCGCTATCAATATGGACATTTCTCTTAAACAAACGCATCGATTGGCTTCAGAAGACCTTTGTTAAGTCCACGGAGCCGTGTCGAGCAGTTCTTTTTGGAGCTTCAAAAAGTCGATGCCCATTCACTCCCATTCTATCGCTGGAAGTAAAATGATACGTGGTATTATAACTTCGACACCATTATTCTTCAAGAAGAAAACAATATTCAGTTAGGATGCCTTGATGGTCAGTAAATATAAGGGAAATTTCGTTTTGCCTTTGAAATATCCCTTTACGCATTATGTCACCAGTGTTGGGTAAGTTACTCTGAAAAAGTAATTAATTACTAGTTACTAATTACACATTCAATAGTGTAATTAGATTACTGTACAAATTACTCTCTTCAAAAAGTATTTAAATACTTATTACTAATTACTTTCTATATCCTATATCAACCTTGATTAGTTAAGTGAGTCAAGGATAGACATGAAACGACTCTTAATTTATTCAAATAAATCATATAAAACTACATAAAGTATTATTATTAACTGACTTGTATAACAAATGTGAGAAAGATACATTAATGCATGCATTTTAAAGTTAGATTTTGAATTTTAATGTCAATTCCACTATTGTATACATTACACAGTATTTAATTCAGTTACATCAGAAGTAACTGTAATTTAATTACAGAACAAATAAGAGTAATCCCTTACTTTACTTTTTTAAGGGAAAAGTAATTAAATTACAGTAACTAATTACTTAGTAACTAGGTACACCCAACACTGTATGACACAATAAGGTTTTCTTAGCATAGTTCTTCAAGACTGTTTATAGTGCTTCTTTGGCATGGAGGAAGAAGTCTAAAGCAATTCAGAATAGAAACAAAAGCCATCTCGACTCTAAGATGACACTTCACAGATATTGTTCAGCTGGCATACTATCACTATTCAAACCAATTTCATAGCTGACACATACAGAGTCACACATATTTTTAACATGGTTCTACTGAAGAGCATGACTAGAAAAATAGAAGATGAGGACAGACATATTTAACACTCAGATCTGGCTAGTACTTGCTGTCAACCAGGAACTCATATCAGGCTGGTTGTCTATATATAAACAATGTCTTTTCAATCTGCATCCTTGAGTTACTGATGTGACAGAGAGATTGTACCTGCCCACCCAGTCCTAATAAAGGTAACAAAATTTGTCTTGCTGTCTTTGAAGGAGAGCTTGAGACAAAACCAAAAAAACATTTTGACACCATCAAACCAGACAGCCCTGAATCCATTAACACGTGAGATGCTGTGCTAGTGTTTCATTTCAATCTGCTCCAATTTAATGCACTGAAAGTCATGCACAGCAGACCACTTCTCTTATAAATTACTGACACTCACCGAATGCATTGTGGTGGTCATTTCAATTTAATGAGCTGTTGTACAAAGCAAAGCCTTGTTGTCCAAAGCCTTGTTGTCATTGTAGTTCATCACTTGTATTGTTTTCGGGGCTGGGGGGAATGTCTTAGACCTTGGTAGATAACATTCCTCTGCTGTTGACTCATAGGTAGATCCGAGAGCAAGAATATATGTGGTGAAAGAATCCAGAACAATCCCTGCTGGGCAATCTTCATATCAAAGCACCGTGAAGTATGACTCCAAGAAGACGGCAAGAGCATCATCAAGCCTCTACTGCAAACCTTGCAGAGATAAAACCTAAATATTAGTCCTCTCATGTAGAACAACTTTCAGTTGACACGGTTTTATTTCAAAATATAATTATATTCCAATACTTAATGATGGATATTGCTTCAATGCAAAGAGGCAGAGCAAGAGAAATATTATTTACAGAGTAAAAACAAAAGTCCAATTGAGTAGAAGAAAATCTTATTGCTAATTGTGTGTAACACATATGTATTTTTAAAAATCAATGTAAATGTGGCGTCCAGTGTCATCACTTCATATTAGCACTTTTTACACTCACACTGACCTTTTCAAAGTCCATAAAATCATGCAAACAATTTCTCAGCAGACACATGTGGATGTGAATAACAATCTGCCTCCCACAGACTCTCTGCTGCTGTCTGGCCCCTAGAAATTAAAAGTGCTGGACGCTTTAAGGTCTTCATTAATAAGCAATGATTGCACACTCCACTGCTCTGGAGTATTTCCTCAATTTTCTAATTTCATATATTTCGTCCGAAAGGTTACAGCTGACAGTTTAACTGATGTGGCTGTCATTTGTTCCTGAATTTATATGACCTTTTACTGCATACACAGCAAAACACGGCATTTCTTTTCTGAATCAAATGAAAATGTTGTCTAAAATAATCTAAGAAATGTGTCTCAACAGATAGCTTCTAAAAAGTACTAAAAATTCCAGTCCATATGCTAAAATCTTATCTGTTTTTCCTTTTGTTTGATTCTTCCTCATCTTGTCAAATGACAACCATTCAATGTCGATGGCATCCGTGGTCTTTTAAAATATAATAGGCTTACAAATAAACAATAATCATGAACATTACTCTGAAACTTAAACCGCTATACCCGGATTCCATGCCAAGTTCAATTAATTTTAATAACTTTCAAAAGCTCCTGGCACCCAAATCTAAATCCAAACCCCGTTCTCCCCGGATCGGTCACCCCGAGGGCCCGGCGGTGCAGATGTACCATGACAGTGAGAGTGATGTGTGCCATCTGCATTGTCCCGCTAACATCTGCATCTCCTTCTTCTGTTTATGAGCGTCGCACAGATGGACATCCATTCTGTGGACAGATGAAAAGAAAGGGGACAATGAGGCATGCAAGACGGCAGACGCTACATCTGCATGCTGCAGTGCAGAAGGAACGTTAAATGTCAAAACAATTTCAAGTTTCTGTCAACACAACAATAGGGTGACACAGTTAGTCAATATTTCCCCTACAATAGACTTGCTGTAATTACAAATCCGATTTCAGTGTCATAATATAAGCAATATCTCAACAACAGAAGTATGGTTTTCTACTGAATGACAGGCATTTTGGCTTAGCAAAAGGTTTTTAATAAAAATGCATGTGTGCATCATTGTGTGCAATACGACAGGGAATCGTGTGGTGCATATATACTACTTCAACAATGTGAAAAATCTTTTGTCAAAATGTGCTCCACAGATCCCAAATAGATTTTAGATGAAAGGTTGACATATAAATGACTCCCTGCACAAGCCCAAAAGAAGGCAGAGCTGGTCAGACAGGCATCAAACAGACTCCTGACCCCATGCTGTGGGAGTGTAGAGATGTAAGATGAACAAACCCTTCAGCAACTCCAATGTAGAGCTCTATCTCCTTCTCAACATCACAGGGATGAAACCCAATCAGAAGCCAAAACACAGTTTAAAGAGAAGAGCGATGATGAAAGCCCAATGACATCACCAAATTAAGATGTGATTACATTTGACATTATTTTACAGTATTGTCTCATAGAAATGTCACGAATATTAAATGTTGCCTGATACAGATTTATAGATTTGGGGCAATTGCATGCTAATGTCAACCTTAAAGGCGGGGTTACCGAATTACGCTTTAGACAACTGAGTCGGGCCGAGTACCAAAACATCCTTGTAGCCAATCAGCAGTAATGTGCACAGTGCACAGGACATTAGCCGAGCCGAGTGCTGACGAAAGTGAAAGATGGGGGTAGGGGTGTGTTTGTTTTGGTGATTTGAACATCAACAACGGCTAAGAGAAATCGGACACCCCGCCTTTAATGTCATAGGTGGTGCCAGAGAGGGGCTAGCAGGTCGCAGCGAGATGTGCTTGTTAGCTTCCTCAAGAAAGATCAAAGCTCCCTCATAGCACCCCTATATATTTATATAGCAATAATATAACGACTGCGTTCTAATGTATAATTTAGTTAATAATTTAAAAGAATAAATCAAATGTAAAAACATTTACTTCTTAGTAGGGATGTAACGATTCACTCAGCTCACGATGCGATGCGAGTCACGATTCTGATCTCACGATGCGATTTATTCACGATTTATTTTTACAAAATGAGTTGAAACAAATTAGAAATGTACAACTTCCCTTGCATTATTTCTTAAATGCTTCACGTTTCTTTGTATAATAAAATTGTTTTATTTCAAATAACAAAACTAAACTGCAATTTTATAACAAATTAATAATAGAAAAAGTCTCTTTAATATAAACAAACTAATACTGTCAATGCTTTTCTTGGATTATTTTGCATTTAAGAAATATCAGCATGCCCACGTTTAAGTTTGCAGTGAACATGGCGGCCCCTGCTGTTCAAAAAATGTATTGCGATTCAGTTCAAGCCTCGACCGATTTGAATCGTCACACATTATAATCGATTTTCAACCGGCTCACGGTGAATCGTTACATCCCTACTTCTTAGGCGTGTGTAACGTAACGTAACGTAACGTAACGTAACGTAACGTAACATCACGTGACATGAGTTGCAGCTACGCTGGCATAGGCGGCCGTACTGTCATTACATTTAAAAAATGGAGCGGTTTCTTGTGCCAAATAAGCGACCTCGTTATTCTAATTCAGATTTCGCTTCTAGTGAAAATGAGAATATAAACATTCCTCAGCTCGAGGTACAGAACGTTTCAGATGTTGATTCAGACACAGAGCAATCTGTCGAAGATTGTCCCGCGGATACAGAAACGGCAGTTAGCACAACGGCAAGTTTGCAATCAACAAAAAAGCAGCACAAAGTCAAGTGTTAACGGAACAGAGGCAATTTTGTTGAACTTCTCAATGTTATCAGCATGTTTGACAAAACTGTTGCTAAAAAAATAGCTGACAATCCGTCAAATGCAAAATATACTCACCACGAAGTGCAAAATGAGATAATCGACATTATGGCTGAAATGGTGAGAAAACCGATCAGCGATGAACTGAAGAATGCAGGTACTTATGCCTTGATTGTAGACGAAAGTAAAGACATTAGTAAAAAGGAACAGATTTCGGTGGTGGTCCGCTTTCTGCATGTGGGGAATGTAATGGAGGAGTTTTTAAACTTTACACCAGCTGAAGGACTGGATGCGGATTCACTTCTACAGTGTATTGAAAGAACTCTCAGTCATTGCAGCGTTGATGTCAACACCTGTATTGGCCAGTGCTACGATGGTGCGGCGGGATGTCGGGCTGTAACAACGGGGTGCAGGAAAAGTTACGAAAAGAAGTGCCGCATGCATTATATGTGCACTGTGATGCACACCGACTTAACCTTGTGCTAGTGGACTGTGTACGCCATATCCAGCCTGCAGCCGAGTTTTTCGAGATTGTTCAAATGCTCTACAATTTTTTCTCTGGTTCAGTGGTCCATGACCTTTTCAAGAAAAAACAGAAAGTGCTTGAACCCTCTGAACAGCCAGTTGAGTTGAGGAAACTCAGTTGAAACACGTTGGGCATGTCAGCACTCAGCGTTGTGGGCAATTAAAAAATCACTCCGAGCCATCCTGGGCACCTTGCAGGATATTAAAGAACAAACGAATGTACGTCGAAAAACACATGCCAGGGCAATACAGGGGCTTATCGACCAACAATTTGTTTTGCACCTTGTTTTATTTGAGGATGTTTTCCGTGTATCCAAATTCGCTTCAGACCAGCTGCAGTCAGCAAACATTGACATATCATCAGAACGTGATCTGATCCAGTTTGTGTCATCACAGCACTATCCGAAAACGTTCAGAGGAATATTGGAGCGACATACAAAACCGTGCAAAGGAACTGTGTGTCAATGTTAGCCTAGTTTCGGAGAGCCTACCACCACAGAGGAGAGATGCACGGCAACAAAGCGAGCGACTAAAGGACTTTATTGTCGAGGCTCCTATACACCGCGCTCACACCTCTAATGATGACCTGCGCACCGAATGCTATTAGTGATTGACAGGCTGGCCAGTGAATTGACAAGACGTTTCTCTAAAGATACCGACAGTGTGCTGATGGGGCTCTCACAGCCCTTAGCCCACAACACAGGTCATTCTTCTGCTGCCCATGGCACAGTTCTACGACATCAGTGAGGAAAATTTGAACGCAGAGATTCATCAAGTCCGGACACTCCATTAAAAACACCTTGGATTTTTGTTTCTTCTGAAACCATATAAAGATGCCTTTATGGACCTGTACAAACTTCTGTCTATATCCCTGACACTTCCTGTGACATCTGCCTCATGTGAGAGATCTTTCTCCTGTCTCCGACGCTTAAAGACATATCTGAGAAGCAACAGCGGGGATGAGCGAAACGGCAATTTAGCACTTTTGGCCATAAATACTCGAAGAGCGAAGGCCCTGGATGCTGAACGCATTATTGATAAATTTGCCGTCAACCACAACAACCGTCGCATTTTACCTGATTTGAGACTTCAAATGGTAAGTGGTGCTAACCGATACTATAGGTGTTTTTATGTATACATGCAAAATGGTTGGAAGATTGAACTATTATTAAGTTATGAGACTGTAATTCTGAAGTGTTGAATTAATGTCTATGCGAAATAATTTCATTTTGTAATCTGAGTGCTTCTTTAATTTCATAAAATGAAAATGTTGCACTGTTCTGCTAGTTTAAGACTCAAATAGTAACTGGTAACTATTATTAAGTTATGAGACTGTAATTCTGAAGTGTTAAATTAATGTCTATGTGAAATAATTTCATGTGCTTCTTTAATTTCATAAAATAAAAAAATAAAAAACATAAGCCCAAGACCAGTTTTGCCAATATTATTTGTAATGGCTCAGCTCCCGCTGTAAATAACCTAGCGTGCCCTCACCACCTGCGTTCAAAATTCTCTGGCGCCACCCCTGCTTAAAGTGATAGTTCACCCGTCATTTCAAAAATGTATATTTTGAAGAAAGTTGGTAACCGAACAGCACTGGCCCCCATTCTCTTCTATTGTATGGTAGTCAAGTCAACCAATGCAAGTCAATGGGGGCCAGTTAACAACATTCTTCAAGATTTCTTTTTTGCCTTCTGCGGAAGAGAGAAAGTCATGAAGGTTTGAAATGAAAAGAGGGTGAGCAAATGATGACAGAATCAGAGGTCAATATTTGGTGGTTTAAATAACAATTTAAAGTTTTTAAAGCATAATTTTCAGGTAAGTGAATTGTCACATCCATAATAGTACATATTCCTCATAAATGGGCACATGAAAATTAAATTACAGTAACTATTTAATGTTCTATGTAAAGCCATTCCTTCTCCATTTGTTAAGCATTATTGCTATTGGTTGGTACATTTTAATTCACAAAAATCCTACAAAGTAAAATTTGCATCCTTTTATGTCCATAACGCATGAAATTTTCTCTCTTTTAAAATAGAAAACTCATGCATAGCCTGATATTTTTATTATAGACTGATAAATTATAAACAGATGGTTCAATATGTTAATAATTTACATTTCAAGGTTAGACTGAAAATGTCACATCCATAGCGCTGGAATTGCCTATTTGCTTAATTTTCTATCTTCCGTAAAAAAATGACCGAAACATTTGTTGACAAAGTTCATAAAAGTAAACTCGAGACCCTTGTATCCATCTTCATTATTACTAGGCAAGTTGTAATGAAATAAAGTATTAAAAGGTGATTTTGTATTACAAGTAGATGTAATAAGATGTGACAGGTTAATTTATCATAAGATGATTTTTATTTATTTATTTTAGAAATCAAGAGTGCACCGGTGAAGCAAAAATGTTCAGATCGTGTTCACGGATAAATTGATTTTGTGTAGTAACCAAGCTTATCTGTGACACGACATAATGTGAGCATATGGGCAGCGTAGGCTTCAATCTAAAACTTCCTCTTCATCACAGACGAGGAAACCACAGCTTTCATATCAAAAAACATAAGCAACCACTCCTACACATTGCTGCATTCGTTGAAGTGCCAACGACACCATTTCTCCTCAGAAACAGCAGTGAATGAAAATCATTATTTATTAAAACTACATTGAACTTTAGCTTCTTGGTTTTAGTTTTATCATCCATAGAATTTTTTTTGTTGTGCCCTATAAGAACATTAATCACTTTTAGGGTTTATTAAATTGCACCCTTTGACCGTGGCTTTATATTTCACCTGTTCAGGCTAATCGAAGTTCATTTAAACAATAATTTGTTACAAGTACATTCAAGGGCATCAGTCGAAGATGTATTAATGGAAACGGATCAAGCTCAAACATCCAATGCCGTGCATTTGGATTCAGAATCAATGTACGTTTATACTAATTGAAAACTTCAGAGCGAAGAGAAGCAGTGCAGTGGAACAGAAATGAAGAGTTTGGTGTTTGAAGTCCAAGTTCAAAGTGCTGAAGGAGGTCTGGATTCTGCCTTTGAGATTAATATCTCCCGTGTGTTCCTGTGCTGTCAGGTGTACCGTGCACATCCCCCTCGCTCTTTGAAACACAATCCCACTGCAGTGTCTACCTTTCCTCAGACCAATGTCACCTCAAACCTGCATGCTCAGGGCTCTGGGCCTCGCAGCTCTGCACAGTGACGCTGCACTTTCTATTCTGGTCTGTTACCATGAGCTCTTGGTCTGTCTTGCACACGAAAGGCGTGAGACACACACACAGATGCACACAAACAAACACACAATTCATTTCCTGAATGTAACTAGAAGTGACAACTTTACCCCGAGCTTGTACGTATCGTTTTAACTCGTGCACAAGATGAAATTTGTCAGTTCTATTTGTAATGTCTTTCGGGACTTCTATTATTAGACGTTCGTTATCTCTGTTTATTTCCAAGTTACTTTCTAGTTAAGTATTCGTTGTTTCTCTACTTGAAGAAATATGTTTACACTGTACAATAACCTTGAGTGTCCCTGCCTGTGGCTATTTCTATTGTTATACAGCAGAGTTTCTCAAACTTTTAAACAGCATAAAGCATTATATAAAGCATTGCAATATACATCCTTAACATTCCTTAAAGTGGTGGTGCAACGGTGTTTCATGCATTCTGACTTATTTACAATGCTAAACATTCAGGCTTCTCATGCTTAACATGGTCATCTTGTTAAAAAACGAGTTGGACGTATGATGTAGTATTTATGTGCTTGATACACTCCCCCAGCACTCCAACTTGTTTTGGAAAGGTTTTTATAAGTCAGGATCCCTGTTTCGTAACAGGGATCCCATTCCTTTTATTGTTCAATCCCCCCATGAAAAGCACGGCAAGGTGAAAGAAAGAGCCCGTCCACGCGCCAACCGAGACCCGCTTACCATCAAGATGGCTGCGCTGCGTCAAGATTGGCTGTGCTGTGCGCCTGCAGCTGCACCTCGTTACTCTTGTGTTTGTGAAGTTTAGGTGTGTCTGTTTGTTCACTGCATTTCAGTGATGGATGTTATATAAACGGTGGATATAACGCTGGATTTGGAAATCGTTTTAAACTGATAGATGGAACGGTCCCAGCGCTAAAAGATGCCAGACATGAACTGTACACGGTAAGTCAAACTAAGTCATACTGTATGTCTGTGTTTGGTTGGCAATCGGTACGTACGTGCATAATGTAAACAACACAAACTTATAGTGAATCAATAGTTATGCAGGGATAATGCGATGATGTTGGGCAGGCTATTGTGTGCTCGTGATTTAGTTCCTCCCCCCGCACACCCTCAGGACGTCGTATATTTCTGGATATAATCGTACAGCTGTTTCTATCTTTTATAAATGTGATCAAACCAAATACTTTTCGAAGATCAAGATTAATATGAGATTGGCAGAAACTGCATGTGTTATGGCAGCTTTAACAAAAGATATTGTATAAATATATATATACCGTATATATTGTATAGACTGTTTCAGTGGGCAACAACATAAACAAACGTTATGTGGCACAAACTTAATTTCCGGTACACCAATAAATGTTTAAAGAATCAATAACTGTTGAGTAGTTTAATTTAATTCAATACAATATACGTATATACAATAAAATATTAATATAAATAAAAAAAGAAATTGTTATATTATAATCAAACACATACCGGAAGTAAACTTCGGGCCAGGCGTGTGCATCTGATGAAACTGTCTATATATCATATTTTATTTCCTTTATACTTACATTTAATAATTTAATATTTTTTATGTATTTGATTTTATATATTACAAAAATATTCTATATATTATTGCTGTAAATTGTATTTATATGACTTTCTTTTAAATCTTTAATGTTTTTGTTTTGACTAAAATGTTAGTTAAAGCTAATTGGATTAGTTCAATGGTTCAAATGTATTAAATGTTTATAAAGTAAATACACATAAACCATAATTCTGGAAACACTCTTTAGGAAACTACAGTTTGAGAACACTAGATGAGGCACTTCCTTTACCAGACCAGATTGTGCATAATTGAACACGCCTCATGATGCGTCATACCCCAACAGAATACGTTTGAGTCATCGCTGTGATCTGTGAAAATGAAGACCACTGACTCACCTGGCAGCAGGGGAATTTTGTCTTTATTATCAAATATTCATTATTCAGAACACGGCTGTTATGTTGAGACAGCATTGAAATTACAACAAGCATGTGAGAACAAGAGGGATAAGGAAACGTTCAAAATTTTGTAGACATTGTCGTATCATTTTAATTTTCATGCAAATAGCTTCCTGCTATTCAACTCTATTGGCACAGATTTCAAATATATTCCTGCACAGCGGGGGCAATTATCTGAGATGGAAAAAGTTCTAGAGAGAATTTATTATGCGGACGTCAGTCATTCAGTCGACACAACTGAGCTGTTGACTTGTGACAATGTAGCATTAATGGCTCAATGTGTTGCGTACTGTATGGCTAATCTCAGATCTTTATTACTCTTTATTTTTGTCATCGTGACTGGTAGTCACATCACTTTACTGTCTAATCAATCACTGTTTATTAATATCTCAGTGGGAGGTTGTTTATCAAGCATGGTCATTACCATAACACCAAATATACAAGACTAATCTTATCATGTGTTTGTTTTTTTGGATATACGGGGGTTAACTCGGTTATCAATGTCATTAAAGGAATTGTTCACCCAAAAAGGAAAATTTAGTCATCATTTACTCACCCTGAGATTGTTCCAAACATGGATAAATTTCTTTGTTCTGTTAAACTCAAAGGAAGATATTTGGAAGAATTTCAGTAAGAAAACAAATCTCATTCCCCATTAACTACCATGATATTTATTTTCCCTATGGCAGTAAATGGGGGATGAGATCTGTTTGGTTACTGACATTCTTCCAAATATATTCCTTTGTGTTCAGCTGAACAAAGAAATGTATACAGGTTTGGAACAATCTGAGGGTGAGTAAATGATGACAGAATTAAACATTTTGGGTGAACTATCCCTTTAAAGGGGTCATATGGCGCGAATACGTGTTTTTCTGTGTCTTTGGTGTGTTATAAGTTGCCCATCCATGTGTTAGACACGTAAAATTGCAAAAATTAAAGTGTTGGAACAAAAGATGCATTCTATCTAAAAGCGAATGTTCACCCAGACCTGCCTGAAACGCCTCGTGTAACCACACCCCCACAAATCTACGTCAGTTCGTGGTATGATTTGACTAAGACCGCCCAAATGTATACGCAAGTAAGATGGGCGTACCTGTCAGTACAATTGCTTTGGAACCTGATGTTCCAAATATGGTAAGAGGCGTTACATTTCCGTCACACGCTTGCAGTATTCGACCAATCACTACACACTGGTTACCTGGCCAATCATAGCACACCTCGCTTTTCAGAGCTATGAGCTTTGTAAAAAAATCTGCGTTTCAGAGAGGCGGGGCAAAGCAGAGATACAAACATGCACGGTGAGTGGAAAACACAGCGTTTTTGAACCTTAAATCATGTATGCATTGCATTACATCTAAAACAAACGATAATATTCGTTTTAGCCGTGTCATATGACCCCTGTAATACAGTGAGGGAAATAATTATCTGATCCCCTGCTGATTTTGTAAGTTTGCCTGCTTACAAAGAAATGAAGGGTCTATAATTTTATGGTAGGTTTATTTTAACTGATAGAGACAAAATAAAAAATCAGGGAAAAAATGTTATATAAAGGTTATAAATTGATTTGCATTTCAGTCAGTGAAATAAGTATAGGCTAATATATATTATTGGGTGCTTCAAAAAGACTTCCTTTAAACAAAGAATGTTTACATGTTTCAGAATCTTTTTACTGGTTTCAGAAACTTTATTATATGTTAATTTATGGGCTTCTGTCGGCACTCTGAAAGTTAAGGCTGTTGTATAATCTTCCATCTGGTGGTCGGCTGATTAACATCACATTAGGAAACTGTAAAAGAGGTCAACAGAGTTTGCCAAATGAAAAACTAAGAGAATGGTTCAGCGAACCTGACCCTTGTTTCATTAAACAATCTGTCTGAAGGTATTTTTGATTAATTTCGATATGCGAAAGTTTGACATTTTCTTAATGACCAATTTATCACTAATGTGTTTATTATCATAATGCACATATTAAACAAACTACTGCTTAGGGAAAATAAAGCACTATAACAACATATATTATTAATTTACTAAATTAGCAATCCTTTTTTTCTCTATGACACACATTTACTTAAAATACAATTATGCCAGCAATGCATATTTAAGTTAAATATGTAAGACCACTTTGTCTAATGTTAAAGAAAAATAATCACCATCACACATCAACATTATCACCATCATCTGCCCTTTACACGACAGTCTTTGCTCCGCTCCACAGCTCTGCTGATATAATGCCTTGTAAATGTGTCACTCCAGTACACCCACATCCAACGCTATCAGGAGCTCTTGTTGGTGCCCAGAAGCCCGAGACAAGACACACGGACATAAATCCAGGGATGAGCAGGGATCCATGTCTGTGGTCATGTTTTTAATAAGCACTTTAGCCTGACCACCTGCCAGAAGGAAATTCAGGGACTGCTTTTACTGTGTCTGAAACTCATTCTCTGGAAGAATTACATCTGCACGTTCGCATCTGTTTTCTTTTGCCAACACTGTCACGGAGACATATTTCCAGGCCATCTATTACTTAAGACATAACAACAACCTTCCCTTTGTGCCGTTTTAAAAAGAGAGAAGCTGCATTGCTTTGCCATCATCACCGAGCTTGGCCTGGCTGTGAGCCGATGAACCTCTAATAGCCACTGGGGTGAATGCAATCACATAAAGGCACCTGCCGCCTCCTGAACATCACCAATCATCTGCTCTTTGTTTACTGGGCTGGATTAGGCTGGAGAACCGCAGGATATGTGAAGCCCAATCAGATGCTCGCTGCTTTAAACAAGGAGAGAGACAGTCCATAATTATTTTGGTTTGGGGAAGGTAACACACGGCAGCACTGTGGGGTAATGAGGGCTGTAAAGCTGGATCTATTGTAGAGTACAATTGTACACAATGACAAGAATAAAAAAAAATAGGCAATAAAATGACTAAAGAATGGCACAAATGACCCCTGTTTTACCTGACACAGTCTGGGATATATAATTAATAATAATATTATACCTTTGGCCTTAAGGGACTGAAACTTATTTCCTGGTGGCTGTTTGACATTTGTGAAATGAAAAAGCAGTCAGAATATATGTAAGAGATGGCGCCCTGTCAGCCGGTCATTGTTACGAAATAAACCCTGACGGAAAGTTTGGTCTTCTATCATCCTGGGCTCCATTACCCATCGTGAACCAAATTTCAAAATATCTATACTGGATGCTTCCCAAAAGCATCCTAAGTAGCTTGATCTATTCTTATGAACGTTTATATGTAATACTAATAAATATTACACTAAAACACCTTTTGTGTTATTTCTGGGACAACACATTTTGTGTTACTTCTAACTCAACTTGTGTTGCCCCTTTCATTTATTTAAAGGGGTCATATTGGATGGCTAAAACAAACAATATTGTGTGTATTTAGTGTAATACAGTGTGTTTACATGGTTTAAGGTTAAAAAACACATTCATTTTCACATACCGTGCATTACTGTTGCTCCTCTCTGCCCCCCCCCTTTCTGAAACGCCTAGACTTTTAACAAAGCTCATTGTTGTGAAAAGCGCTGTGTGGTCTGATTGGCCAGATACCCAGTGCGTTTTGATTGGCCGAATACCTCAAGCATGTGGCGGAAATGTAACGCCCCTTACCATATTCGGATCATCAGCCTTTAAAGCATATTGACAGCTGGTAATGTCACCAGTACCGTGTGAGTTCAAGCCCGAATATGATCCAGAAAATGCATTTGACCAAGCAGATTAATCAACTTTACCAGCACGACTTTGCTAGCAAAGCGTAACAGATCGGTAAAGTTAAAAAATTTTTAACTATTAGGTTTAACAATTAGCTAACTATAGCCAACTTCTTGAGCAGCCTTCGACGCTGTGTCTCGACGCCACGTGACAAAGTCAATATAACATTATAACGAGGCATTTGTTGCATCCAGCGGGGACATAGTTACTGAATATAATGACTTATATTGACTTTTTTCATGTAGCATCACGCTGCAGGGGAGAACAGCCAGAGGATACGAGGCTGAATCCAGCTCCTGATGGATTCAGCCTCGTAAATATAAAACCATTTCTGCATTTGTGATCGTTGCACCGACAAAAAGCTTACGTTTGAATAGTCAGTTGAAAATTCTTTAATAATGAAAACGTACTTACAGGCTGTGAATGAGAAGTGGCAGACTGTCCTTACTAAGTTGGATTTGCCCCACTTTTTTGGAACAGCCTTTGTGCACAACAAGGTGTTAATGTGCTGCACACAGTTTTGAAACAGTGTTGTAAATAAAATTTAACCACCGATTTCTAATTGTGTCCTCGTTTGGAAAACCCAACTAAGTAGTTTTTCATTTGTAATGAAACACTCAGCGTCTCCACGACATGGCGGCAGCAACAACAACACTACAGCGGGAATAGACACGCCTTCTTTCTTTGCGTGAACATTTTGGGCGGTGTTCTTCAACGCTTCTCACAAACTGACGTAGAAATGTGGGGGTGTGTTTGGATGAGCCTCCGCTTTTAAATAAAACATCTCTGTTGGTTTGAGACTTTAATTTGTGCAATTTTACGTGTCTAATATATGCATGAACAACTTGTAACACACCAGGAAAACACGAAATCGCTTCGTATGACTCCTTTAACAAAAAATCAACATAAAATGTGTTAAAAAGAATAACACAAACAGTGTGTTAATAATTAACACATCCTTTTTGGGAATGTTCAAATATGATTCAATAATATAAAATATTACATATTTTTATAATTAATACTAAATATTCCTTGTATTAGAAAAACATATTTCCTTTAAATGATTGACTCTGTATTTTCTTTTTTTTAACAGATTTAGTCAAAAGAAAATCTATTCAAACACATACAAGACAAATAAATAAATAATAGACTGAAAAGCACAGGCACAATATACTTTAGAGTAAATTGAGCAAATCTGCAGTTTTAGAACAGGCATCTATCAAAAACTTAAGTTTCAAAGAGATGGAAACCAGCTTGTTATCACTCATGTATGAGATGTTATGATCTCTTTTACTGAAGGCAGAGGTGTAGTTACATATCATTACTCAGATCTTGCATCAGAAAGTTAAGAATGTACTAAACACACAAACTGTTAAAAAGTGATTCATTCTTTTTCCTTTTCTGTCTGTCTAAATAGTCATTGAATTGATGTAACATTTGAACAGTATTCCTGGTTTGTGTGGCCACATGCTGCATCTCTGAAACATCATGCAAAACACAGAGACGTCTGCACACCGTCTGACAAATGAGCTCAGCTCTTGCAAGGACACACTGAGCCCAAATACTCCATCTTCCCACTTTCTATGCCGATTACTGACGAAAGTGACGTTCTTCGAAATGAAGAGAGACAAAAGACAAATGAAATTCTCTTGGTAAACCCTGCTCGATTTGTCGGCGAAAAGAGATTAAATAAACAAGAACTCAGATTATTTCTTTGCAAAGCGGCGGTGTCTGATAGTACTTTATCAACATGATACAGACATGTTTAATGCATTCACATACCAAACACTGCGGGCATGCATGTAATGGGTAATTCCAGAAAAATTAAATAACATGCACCTCTTCTGGCGGCGTGTAATCATATTGCTGCCCGTGACACAACATCGCCACATGTTTATCTGAACGTGGGGCCTGAAGGTTCATCAACGTGAATGCAATGATACAGGAAGCCCAATTTTCTCATCCGCAGCAATCTGCAATGCCACTTTGTAACCGCGACATGACAATCCATCACACAGAGCGGAGCATTATCTTCTGTGTCATTCAGCACGACTGACAGTCTGGATCCAGGCTGTCGTATTAATACAATGCAAAATACTCTAACAAGACTGACACCTGTGTAACCCCGCGTTGTCGCTTGACTGTAAACATTACAATCTGGAAAGATACAAATGTAATGTTATCAAGTTTATTGACCCTGAAATCTCAAGAGGTGTTTGCTGTTCGTCGTATTGTTATCTGTCGCTAGCCAGTCTAGACATGAACTTTATATTGCCGGGTGGTTTTAAACACCTATTTTTCGCCCTTGAGGGTCAGATGTAAGATGGAGTTTCAGTATTGATTCTAGAATAAGCACATGACTGGAAGCTCTGGTCGAAATCCATTCATCACCTCTCTGCTCAAAAGCGAACAGAATTCAACACGAGTGCTTATTACAGCTCATTATTATTAGCACTTTGTTTGGAGAGGCATTATGGGTGTAAACAACTGCCTGTTAAGAGGTTTAAAGGTAGACTGTATCATTCCACTATTATTTTCATGTCATGGCACTTGCTTTCGATAATATGACCAGCTGACAATGATTATATCTACTGAGAGATGCTTATTTAACACCTCGCACAGCTCTATTTTATTTATATATTTATATCTTGAAATGTTAGAATATCTTTTTTATTTTGATACTTTCATAGAAATAAAACAGATACTTACTGTACAGGTTTATATTGTGCATTGAATTGTGAAGAATTTACGCTATAAATGTCAAGACAGATACAATTTTAATAAGAAAAAAAATATTCTGGAAATATCAGCAAGCACTACATTTACAGCCCAGTGAAACCGGAGATTTATGCCACAGAGCGTGAAGCACTTAATATGTCCCATCATCACATAAGTCATAAATAATGGAGCAAAATGCCAGGCGGCTTGTTTGCAACAGTAACGCAGCGAAAAGTTCAATGGATGTCATGGTCATGTTTGAAAAACTGAGGATAAAAGATGAGGTCTGGCAGAATATCCAGGAAGAGGAGAAAAATTCAGAAAGCTGATTATTTTGTTTTCTTGCTATACTGAACTGCAATGTCTTTCAGCTTTAATAAATAAAGTGACTACTGAACACGCTTGCTCCAAAAACAGACATTTCTGTTTGAAATGAATAAGATTGTATCTTTGTTTTGAAGTGGTTTATTTGTCCTTTTAACTTTACTGATGCTTTCCACAAACAGGGTACATAAATCCCACGTTCTTTGTTGTGACATGAAAATACAACAAAATTGGCCTTGCGTAAAAATATCTAGTTTAAAACACATTAAATCTGTCAATTTCTTAAACATAATCTGTCCATATTTATTTTGTTCTCAACTGCGCGTTAACATACAATATTATAACAAAAAAGAAACAATGCATAAATATATTAACAGTTTCTGAAGGTTAAGCACCAATTTACTGACCATTTGCTGACAAATAACATTATTTTACGATTTTGAAAATCCTGTTTGTACTATTTAAAAAATCATTGGAGTGGCTTCGAATCTGATGCTGAGCTAAACCTTGAGAAAAAGCACTGTTTCAAAAATAGCTGTTTTCCTTTTTAAACCTACAAACGGTGCGTGTTGTTTGAAGGACATAATGAAACTCTTGATCTTTAAGAGATTGTCAACACTGCTTTCAAGTTCTCTTATTGCAGCAGGGCACTAAACTCTCCAAGGTAAGTCTAGTCCTCAAGGGAACGCGACAGAGAATTGCACTAAAAGAATGTACCTTATAAAATCAATCTTCCTGCTCTTCCATATCTGACTACATTAGCCTGCCTGTTAAATATAGCCAATGGATGATGATGATAAGTAACATCTGATTTAATGATTTGCTAAGGAGGTGACTGTTAGGTTTTAGTTCCCCACAAAATATAAATATAGCCTATTGTATGCAACACCATATAGAGAAGGGGACCAACATTCTATGTCATGTTGTTTGTTAGGTTATAAACAGACCCTACACATTTTGGTCCATCCAGTTTCTGTCAGGGTATTGTACATTGCTAATGTCATCCGCCCACTAGGGGGCCGGAGAGTGAAAAGGACGGTATAAGGGAACAGGCAGACGAACTAGACAGCAGGAGTTGTGATGAGATGAATATGTTACACAGAGTTCCGAGGAGTCTAATAAATCAAAAGTAACTAACACACGCCTCTTCAGTTAATGAACACAAGACAGTTTCTATACCTTATTTGGTTGTAACAGGTGTCTTATTGTGCACTACATAAAGACGTGTCTTCCCTGAAATAAATGAGTTCAAAAGCTTGATGCTCGTGTCTTGTTTTTGTGCTCCCAGATCTGCAGAAGAATTCTCTCACAACATCCAACCTATTTCTGATTTGATTTTAAGGGTGATACAGAAAGAAACTTAGTGTTCGAAAGGAACCAGAAATTTTACAGTGACATTTCACAGTGCTTTCCTGTGGCTCAGTGGTTAGCGCATGGCACTAGCAACGCCAAGGTCATGGGTTCGATCCCAGGGGATTGCACATACTCAAATACGATGGAGTTTAATGCAATGTAAGTCACTTTGGATAAAAGCGTCTGGTAAATGTAAATTTCCCTATATCTCCAGAGGAAAAAATATTCTGGAACCAATCACACCTTCAGCTATCATCCAAGTAGCAGCAACTACTTGAAAATATAAAATGATGCAAAGACGTTTTGTAAAATAAGGTGATGAAAGGAATACAGATAGGGCAGTCGTGGCCTAATGGTTAGAGAGTGGGACTCGTGACCAAAATGTTGCCGGTTCGATCCTCAGGGCCGGCGGGTAACAACTGAGGTGCCCTTGAGCAAGGCACCTTACCCCTACTTGCTCCCTGGGCGCTGCAGTGATAGCTGCCCACTGCTCCGGGTGTACGTGTGTTCACCACTTGCTGTGCGTGTGTTCACTACTCTCTGGATGGGTTAAATGCAGAGGTCACATTTCGGGTATGGGTCACCATTTTTATTTGTAGGCTGGGTTTGTAGCTTTTTGAAATCAGCACTGGGTTGACAATAACCAAGCATTTTTTTTTGAGTGTTCCAAATTCAGCATGGTTTTAGCATAAATACTTTGAAGCTTATATCTCAAAAGTGCTCAGAATGCAGACAACATTATAATTCCGAGACGACATGTTACATTACTGTGTGTTTTTATTTCTCCTACTGAATTACAATAGAATGAGAACTCACTGAGAACCCCATTGAATGGGTCATATGGCGCGAATACGTGTTTTTCTGTGTCTTTGGTGTGTTATAACTTAATATAGCTTTCCTGTAGCTCAGTGGTAAGAGCATGGCGTTAACAATGCCAAGGTCGTGGGTTCGATCCCAGGGGATTGCACATATTTAGAAACAAATGTATAGGATAATGCAATGTAAGTCGCTTTGGATAAAAGCGTCTGCCAAATGCATAAATGTTATAAGTTGCCCATGCATGTATTAGACACGTAAAATTGCAAAAATTAAAGTGTCGGAACAAAAGATGCATCCTATCTAAAAGCGAATGCTCACCCAGACCTGCCTGAAACGTCTCGTGTAACCACACCCCCACAAATCTACATCAGTTCATGGTATGATTTGACTAAGACCGCCCAAATGTATACGCAAGTAAGGTGGGTGTACCCGTCAGCATGGCCGTACCCACCATTGAGGTCCCCGAGGTCCAGACCTCAGTAGTTTTGTCGTGAAAAAAAATTGCCTAATTGGATAAACCTTATGTAGTACCGCCAATTTTGTAGAAAACGCCTAGATCTAGATTTACCTCAGCTGTTTAACAGCGCTCTTAAGTGTCAATCTGATTGAGTTGGCCAATCAAATGAAGAAAGGCGAGGATTACTGTCCAATCAAATGAAAGAAGGCGAGAGTTGCTATTGACAGAAGTCAAGCTCGAGTTCAGTTTCTACTTTGAAAGTGCTAACTGTTTAATGTTTTATCATAGAAATTTTAGCGGCCTAACTTACAATGTTACATGTAAGTAGCTAACTGTTTAATGTTTTATCATAGAAATGTTAGCGGCCATTCACATGTCGCGTCTAAAAATGTGTTCAAAACGCTGACTGCGTCGCTTTCTCCCTCTTTTCAGAGCACCCGGGAGTAAGCGTTTCACTTTTTAAGCGTGAACAACAAACCTGAGTAAACGACCGATTGTAAGTAATCCAAACTACAAAACGCCGAAATAATATCATTTACGTGTTTAATGTCAGTTTGACGTGACAAAAACATTACCAGACCTTCACTAGTTCATGCTAAACTGTGTGGCTTTGACTCAGGTGTGTTTATAGGTTATGGTTAGCCTATTAAAACAACTATATGATTTGCAAATGATTCAAATGCATCACTTTTAAACATATTCTCGTTCTTTAATTCTGTTTCTATATTATTTTAAGTTGACCTATTTTTAATAAAAATAAAAAAGTGTCTGCAACTTATGTAGTTACACAAAAAAAGTTAAAGGGACACTCAGTTCACTCAAAAATGGAAACCTTTATGTAATTTCAAACCCAAATGCATGATGATCCTTTATGAAAGACAGGTGGTATTTCAATCTGGTAGTATTTGTATTAAAATATCAATTGACCATGTGTTTACTTTCATTACTGATAAACATGAAAAGACAGAGATGGTTTTAGCAATTGTTATGTAATTTGCACTTCAAACGTTTTAAAAGGCAAGTGTAGATCAAGAAAGTCAATTTTTTGCTTGGGACAAATTCAATTTTTGGACCTCTGTATTTCCAAAATCCTGCGTATGGCCCTGCCTGTCAGTATAATTGCTTTGGAACCTGATGTTCCAAATATGGTAAGAGGGATCACATTTCCGTCACAGGCTTGCAGTATTCGACCAATCACTACGCACTGGTTAACTGGCCAATCATAGCACACCTCGCTTTTCAGAGCGATGAGCTTTGTTAAAAATCTGTGCGTTTCAGAGAGGCGGGGCAAAGAGGAGATACAAACATGCACGGTATGTGGAAAATACAGCGTTTTTGAACCTTAATCGTGTATCCACATTGCATTACATCTAAAACAAATGATAATATTTGTTTTAGCCGTGTCATATCACCCCTTTAAGTCTCATGAGAGCAACTTTTAAGCAATAACATTTTCATCCGTCTATTCTAATTGTTTGATCAGAAGTTACCACTCTCACCAGGTTTGTCCAAACATCATTCTGTTCCACAATATTATCCGTCACTATCACAGCTGCATGGGAGAGGTCAAGGATGTTATGTGAGAAAAAGTAGCTGAAAGCGTGCAAATGACATTTTCACTCCTGGTGTGACTTTTCCTCTTTGGCACCCAAATATTCCCAAACTAATTACTGGGGAGCTGTCTTCAGTGAGCACTCTTCACTATCTGCTGTGACACAGCTGCAGGTTAATCAAGGCTTTTCAAACTCATTATGGGAATTGTCTGGAGAAAATGTGATTAAACTTGTTCCACATCTCCTGGCTGTAAATGCAAGACAAACAAAGACAACGTTCAAACATTTTGCTCCAAACTACTTTTGACTTCATTCGGGACTTTGAAAGGTGAAACAGAGCGAACATGTCTATGGACTCTTTACAATGACAACATGGAAGTACAGGCTGTAATATTGACAATGCTTGTCACATGACTGAAGTGTCAGACTCATAGACATAAGAAATAACTAGACCGCGCATTGGCTGCTTTGGTCAGCTGCTGCGATACGTCAACGGCGCCGCCATATTGGTCGTGGCAAGAGTAGCATGTAAACAAATGCAAGTAAACGGGGGAGCTGTGCTTTTTCGGCATTAAAAGCACAATGACGTTTACATTTCTAAACACATTTCAATGATTTACGTTAGATGTGCAGTACTAAAACATCAAGTCTCTAGATACTTAAAATCTCAATATTTAGACTAAAATAAATCTATGCCATAGGACATTGTGAATAATTTATTCATTGTGCCTGGTATTCTTGGAAGTACACTATATAGAGCATGTTTGGTGATATGTTATGAATATGCAAGACAAACAACAGCATAATACTTAAAAATAACCGCATTTAAGTATTTATCGAGAATAAATCAAAGACATCTTGAGATGGTATGAAGAAACGTTTTATTTGAATCATCAAACAAAACATCCAAAGTAATATTCATTTATTTACGTTACATCTGAAAAAAAATCAAGATTATTATTGGGGAAATTGATTTCTGTCATCATTTTAGCTTTTCTTGAGCTCCAGTTCAGAACACAGCTAAGCTGGAGCTCGTTTACACAGCATACAGATATACTCGAAAACAGACCATTTGAAAGATAATAGATGTTCCTTATGGATTCAGTAAAACATTTATGTGATATTTGTAAAACACATAATAGGCTACAATCGTACATTATGAATAGTATGAAATAGCATAAAGTAATACATGCGACAAACCATTAAAATTTTTCCCAATATTTCAAAGTGACGAGCTGTATTCTGATCATGTGCATCTACCTTAAAATATAGCACATTAGGGGTGTCTGCACAATAATTAAGCAAAAAAAGCAAAATGATAGCTTGGCAAGCGTGAGTTTTAACTAGGGATGCAACGATTATAGATTTTGTTGGTACGATTATAGTCTGAGGAATAATCATGGTTGCACGATTATGACGATTATTATGCATACATTAATTTCTACATTTTTACTGGCCCTGACAAAATTTTGAGTAATAAATAAATAATAATTTCTAGTTATTATTTTGTTTTTTAACCTATGCAATCTTAATAAATAAGCTCATAAAACCATAAAACTATTAGCCTAACTCTAATAATAATAGTCAATCAGTTAGTAATAAAATAAGAACAAAAGATCAAATTATGAGCAACAGCACAAATAAATGTAATAAAGCACACACACAAATAAAATTAACAGTGCTTTTTAGGTGTTTCAGTTTGATCTAACTGTGGTTATCAGGTACAGAAACTGAATAAAGGAATCAAATGTAAAATAACACTTCATAGTATTCACAGTATACTGAAATATAGATCAAACCATATTGAAGTTATTAAAGTTGATCAGTCAGGAGCAGCGAGTCTGTTTTGTCTTCGTTTTTTGTTGTTTGATGAGCATTAAAACAGATATATTTATTATGCTGCTGTCCCTTTAAGAGATCACTTGCTTTTTTTCTACCCACTGTTTTCGTTTACAGCAAACTATAATGGATTTATCAACGTGATATAGAGCCTATTCGCTAAATAATAACATCAAATAAGTTAAATTAGTTCAACTTGCATCAGGAGTAGCCTTTGAATTTGAGATGGCACATAGAATGTACTCATCTTGTTAGCCGTCCTCGAAGCGACGCTTCTCGTCCGGTGTGCTACTCCGTTAACTTACATGCCACTTTGTTTGTTTACGTTGCACTGAAAGCCCAACTGTCACCGCTACAGCCTTGATTGTGAATGTACATGTAAGATTCGCTGTTTGTTTGGTCTCTCTGCCATAGTTAATAGTGTGTGTCGTGGCCTCCGTGTCTCTGATAAGCACTGCTCTTTAAGCTGGTGCACCGCTGGTGTAACTTTGATTTCAGTTTGTGTAAATTGCAACATTTCTGTTCCGTGCAACAGAAACATGCGGTGTAACGGAAGCCTTTACGATTAATTAACCGTGACGTTTTTAAGCGCGGTTAATAGTGAACCTCGGTAATCGCTGCATCCCTAGTTTTAACCATTCCTTATGATAATAAATGTTTTTTTATGTCTAACCGTCGATACCTGAAGACGAAACGTTTCCGTACTCCGCTTAAGTCCGTAATATTGAAATCGGTTGATAAATGTGTGTATATCCAGAAAAACTGCAGCTCTGCCATACACTTGCACGTGCTTGTATGGAAATGTTGCCACGACTAATATGGCGGCGCCGTTGACGTACGATCCAGCAGCCAACGAGCGGTCTAATTATTTCTCATGTTTATGGTTAGATTCATTACTGCACAACATTGCATAATGCACATGGAGTGTACATTGCTATTGAAATCATTGATATAGATTTCAATTCATCTAGGTTTTTCATGCTTTTAAGAAGTATTATTAAGCCTACTAAAAAGTAATAGGCATATTTTCAGATATATACATTTTATTATGCACAGTATGGCGCTATGTAATAAATGTAAATGAGTTTTAAAGCACATCACACAGGAATAAATATGTCACTGATTTAATGAGTGATTTTTTTAAGGTCACATCCAGGAGGCATATTTTTCATGAAACAAGATTAATTTATAATGAGTGCAGCAGGGCATGCAAATTAAAGAAAATCCTGTCGAATTGCTTAACTAATACAAGGTGGGTACAGAATGAATGCGTGTCTCTGGATTTCAGAATCTCATTTAAAATAACATCTGTGGGCCACAATAAAATGCGCTGCTCTAACAAATTTTCAAATTATTCGTTTTGTTGTCTTAATTTTCGTTGATGAATCACTGCTTTTCAAAGTGAGACTAAGCGAAAAAAACAAACCCTGCTAACTGCTAACCCTTACCAGTTTGAGTTTTTGTTTATATTCATGTCAAACTTGGATTCAAGCTGTTGTTTTCTTTGAGAAGTGAAACACACTTTCATTGAACAGCCAATTTGTTTATACTTTTATATAGGGGACTACTTTTTTACTCCCAACAGTGGCATCATTAAAAGTTTTAACATGTACAAACAAGGGCTCAATAAGACCATACAAACTGCTCTTACAGGATGAAATATTCATATCAATTGGGTATATAGATCGGTGGGCTCACTTCCCATGGCTTCTCATACAACAATGCTTGACTTCCACTGCGGCCAGTCCTCAGATCACATAAGCTTGGTTTTTAGACCAATCGATTTTTTCTCCAGCCCTCCCCGCTTCTCCCCACAATTACCACCAAAAGCTGCTATAAATCTCAGAACAGGGAGCAATAAATTAAGTGCTCATTTGGAACAATCTAATGTGCTGACTAGCCAGCTAAACTCATTACTTTCCAAGCACATTTCTCTACTAGATCAGGGTGGATCTGTTCAGACGAGAGAAGGAAATATTAATTCACCATGGCACTCTCTGAGACCATATACAAAACAACGGCTTTACACGATTCTTTTATTGTATTATAACACCAAAGAATATTAATAACAATAGTTTTTTTACCACCATCCTACCACTAATATGCTCAGATAACAAAATAAAAAATGTACATTAAATATTTGAATTATTGACCGAGACAGGCTTGATTCTTTCTGAAGAATGTTTTTAGTTTTTAGAATGTTAATCTTCGGAAGGTGTAAAACTGTTGATGATGTTTGACCTCTTTTTCAGAATACGCTGACATTTCATTTACTGTCTATTTCAACAGTGAAATTGACATATTCCTTAGCCATTTAGACTAATGTGTCCTGAGAATCTTTCCACTGATGTCATATTCAACCAGCGCACATGTAATTTATGTACCTTCTTATGTACCTCTTCCATTTATCATTTTCATTCAGAAACATCACATTCAAATGTGCAACTGGATAGAAAGGATATGAAATCACATACTAGTAATGAAGGACCTAAAATGGATACAAAATCTCTATGTTCGCAGTTTGGCACAATAAAATATATATTCCCATGCTCAAAGAATGTCACATTCCCAATTATGACGTTCAATCGTGTAAATAATATTGACTTCAAAATAATGTCTACTCGATCCTTTTACTTGACACAATGTCATGTTTTTGAATAAATCTTCATATTGATCGACCCTTTCTTCCTTTGCTTTCAGATTTGGGGAGGTTGGGTGTATTAAATAAGGTCATATTGATTAATCGCATCAATGTCTAGACAGCAAGAGACAAAAATAGACACGTCTTTTGTGAGTCGACAGCGTGGATAAAAGAGCGACAAAAAAGGGTGGGAATGAAGTGTCAGGGGAGTGAATTACCATTATCATTATTATCATCAGAAGAAAAGAATATATAAAGTGTGTGTGGATAGAATAGTGCTGATGGACATGCTTAGGAGATGGGGTGGACACTGAACACTGCTGATGTTTCACTGATAAGCAAACAAAAGTTCAAAACTTTTTTTAGTTTAATAGAATGGCACACAGATAAAGTCCCTATCAAGTTTTTTTATCCTTCTCGTCTCTGTGACAGCTAAACTGCAAACAATAGTGAGGCTGCTGTCCGATTTATTGTATAACCAATTAAAAAGCTTTCAAGTGCATTCTGCCTGTCAATCATTTTGCACACCCACCAGCAGCCCCTTTTGGGGAGCAGGTAGGCGAGAACATCAGCCATGGAAAAATGTCAGTAAAAAGAGTTCACGATTCGAATGTATCTGGTTTTTCTTATGTTGGGATCAGGATACACAAGTCTGACATCACGCACCATCTCTTCTGGGTCAAAACACTCAAGCAGATGGCAAAGGCAAATTAAAATGTTAATATACGCTCATGGCCTGCTGTAAAACTACAGCGAAACCACAATGCTAACCTTTATCTCCATAACCAAATCCCAGATGACCAGCGATTGATTTTCATGAATTCATAAAATATTGATGTTGTAGATTCCATGAGCTTATAGACTGTTTGTATCGTGAGGTTATAAAAGAATGATTTATAAATAAACAGTGCTAATAAATGGCTGTTAAAATAGTAGCGTCATTTGAAACGAGTGAAGGCTTGGTCCCAGAAACTGTACTGTTTACATCACGACATAATAAGCGGATTGTGTCTTTAAGTGTTACTTGGCTAATTAATTGAGCGAGTCGCTTGGTAACTGTAATAATTTGCCTATGATGATCATGACTGCATGGTTTTATCACAGCTAGAGTAACATTCATTTATAATCCTAATCACTCAGAACAGAGCTGTTCTCATGAGGAAGGATCAAGTGAGTCTTAATGTTTGCACTTAATCATGTGAATGCACATTTGCACGTTCTCTTATGTTCAGCAAACAGTCAACATTCATCCTTTTAAAATGAACCTCTGTCTACTAGTGTAAATAGCAGGGCAATGGGCCAGACAATGCAAATGTGTGTAAAGAAATAAAAGAATGTAAGTGTTGTTTTAATTGACTATGTGCATCCCAAATACATCTAGGGTCTTTATACTTCTAAAAAATATATAGTTATATTGCTGTGTTCATACCTTAAAGGTGCTGTATTTAATATTTAGGAGGATCTACTGAAAGAAATGCAATATAATATACATACATTAACTATGTCTTCAGTGGTGTATAAAGACCTTACATAATGAAGCGTTATGTTTTTGTCATCTTAGAATGAGTTATTTCTATCTACATCTACAAAGTCACCATAGTGCTTTGAAAGGGAGGGGTGGAGTGAGCTGTTGGTTGCAATTTGCAACCTCACCACTAGATGCTGCTAAAATCTTCACATTGCTCCTTTAACAAATATGCAAATTTTTTGTGACACTGAAATGCCTAAGAATGAAACATCAGATAAGCCTCACTGTTGTCTGATAGTTTTAATACCATATTTGCCTATTTTTGTACACTCTAAAATGTTGGGTACGACGTATAGCGTTAAGAAGGTTTCGGGAAACGCAGTCCAGGTTGGTATTTTTCACTGGATGGTGTTTATCTTGTCAGTTACATTAAAGTTTGAAATTTGTGGTACTCAGGAAGAGATAAAATGAAATTGTTATCTAAATATACCATAACCATAGTAAATCATTATCTCTCCTTAAGAGTCTGTTGCCGTAATCTGTTTATCAGCCTCATGTTTCACGGTACACTTACATTGGGAGGGGATACGCAAAGGCACATATTCTTCAGGTAAACAAGCTCCATTTCTCCCATTTGATGAATGAAAATATTTCTTTTTCATCGAAGGACAAGCACATCTTTCTGTTGGCTTACGACCAGACTATACATTATCTTAGATTAAACAAAAAACAGAAGCAGCTTTATCAAAAGACTCAACAGAATGTAACTGTCCAAAATTCCCAACAAAAAAAACCTTGAAATTGTATTTAACAAACGCTAATTTCTTTTTAAGGACATCCATGGAAAGTGCATTAGTGAATCGTAATTAATTCAGACACCTGTCAAGCACTGAACAGCAGCTTTAATGTTATGTCATTACGGTATATAGGGTTAAACATCGATCACAATTTTTCCAGTGACTCACTCTGGTGTGTTTACCTAAAGCCTTCCATCTAATACCCTTTAGTGACTGAGATCAGAGCTTTGAATTACTTCTTCGCTTTAAATGCACAAATTGCAGTTGAATACTCTTTATTGGACAGAGAAAGGGTATTTCACCACACGAACGACTTTCATGGATAAATTAAGTTCAATGAACATTCTAGCATTTCCATTTCTAATCATTCAGAGGGGCACAGACCCTTTCAATAGATATATCAATACGGTGAGTCAAATGGGGCTTTAAATGAGTTCATTATTTTGAGGGAACTGTCTGCACGGGCTATGTATGTAAACAGCAGTCATGTAGTGTCCTGAAGGTTAATGTGGCAGTTTTATAGATAGCTCCCTTTCACACAATCATTCAATGGAGCTTATGTGCCCGGGAGTGCTCGACAACAATACAATACGTGTAAGAAGACAAAATTAAAATTTTTAAGTCACTTTGGTAAGCAGGTTTTTACCAGAAACATACCAAGAACACAAATGGCATTTGTTTATTAAAATGTAGGAGACCAGTTTGGAGATTTATCATTTGATCAATCAAAATGATTATTTTCCAAAGTATTTTTAGAATGAGAACAGCTTTGAATGTTCAGGTGACCATAGATCCACCCAAGTGTGCCTATGGCATACATTTCTAAAAAATAAGTTAAAAAATTACAAGGATCCTAAATATAATTCATTGTCAACGCCATTACACACATATAAAAAAGGTGTAATTCTGGCCACAAGAAGAACAAAGACTACATCGATTATCTGTTCCTCTATATAACTCTCACTACAAACCACAAACACGAATTAAATAAGATAAAACCCACAGTAAGCTTTCCATTAGTATTTCCATTCATCTTAATGGCACTAGCTCAGCTGGTTCTCAGAAATATGTCATTTAAAATCTGCCTCTTGCTCATGGATGCTCAGTTCTGCAATTTTGAATTGCAGGTGCCATCTTGTGACTAATCACTCTGGAGCCACAGCAAAATGACATCACGGCAATGTGGGTGGTCATTACTGGAACGTGCACATTTCATGCTTTCAACAGCATTTTCTACTTACTATACTAGATGTATTGCTTGTCAAAATTGTTATCCAGAATTACAACATCTACCAACATGGGCAAAATGGGCTATGGGCTAACCAGCCAAAGCTTGACCCCTTGGAAAAATCCTCAATCTATGTGCTGTACTGTACCAATGTCAATTACTCAAGCAATTACTTAGCGTAACAAACCATATTAGATTTACTCATTAGCTTTGGAAAGAGATTAGTGCAATATTGAAAGACGATCAATGTATTGTGCTTCAAATGATCTAGTTGGTCAGAACCTGCTTTCTACAAGCTTGTTTGTTTGTGAGCATTGATAAAAGAGCCCAGATAACCACACCATACACTGGGAAAATATATGACTTTGATAGATAGCAGGGGAGGGTAATATCTTCTCGGGTTCATGAAGTTTAGAAATGTGACCCCTGGTATTCTTCCTGGTTGTTGAAATCCAGGTTTTATTTTGTGAAAACCTAGTTAAATCTATAAAACACATTTTTCTCGATACTGCAGACCTGAGGCTAAACAAACACAAAAACCTTTCCACTGTGGAAATGTTTTGCTAACATATAATTTCAGCTGTTGTTTAGGAGCACAGATGACAGAGATGTGTGTTTTGAACATTTGCTAGACAGCAGAATAGAGGGATGAATTAAACTTTATTATCTTATATATTGCTAATGTATTAGCTTGAATTATTACTGCATTGAGGCTACTATAAATAATGGTTTCAGTTTAACTGCATTAGATTTGACTCAAAAGGTATTTTGTGTGGACTTCTACTATTAACCTACACTGTAAAACTGCTATAGTTTTGCAGCAGGTTTGCCAGTAACTTACTGTATATTTATTGTACAATTTTGTTTCAAACATAAACTTACCTATTTCTTATATTTTCTTTCATAAAACAAGACTAAAGTCCCTTTTCTTGTTATTAAATGTAATTTCAGAAGTTTTAAATATTTAAAACAAGACAAAAATGCTTAGGAAGAATGTCATTTTTTTGTGTTGCTGTGCCAATGCCAGTAATGAGACAAGTATTAAATCTACAGTAAGTTACAGGCAAAGTTTTACAGTGTACTACAACATAAATATTGCTATTATACAAAAAACCAGACCACTCTTTTAGAGTGCAACAGTGTCCACCCATTTTTTTTAAGGTGTTTTCATTCTGGGTGTATTTTTCTACTTTAAAAAAATATTAAAAAGAGTTTTAAGACATGAACTAAATCAGCTTCAAGGTAAATTTCAACATTTCCCAATAGAAATCCCCAACCCCCAAAACAGCTATCAAATAATCACTGTGCAAGTATGTTTGCTTTTTGAATTGACTTTTTTAATGAGGGAAATGTACTCATTCAATGTTCATTCAGTGCCGATCCTAGACGTCTGGGGGCCCTAAACAAACCTTTGTGGGGGCCCTTAATAATAGTTAAAAATAAATATAAACATAACTGTAAACTGTAAGAAATAAAAAACAATAAATCAATTAACACACTTAAACGAACAAAGACAAAAAAAAAACATTAAACTGACAGTACGAAAATTAAATCCAAATCTTGATTAATAGGTACATAATTGTTTGCCAAAGTAAGGCGTGGCTCTGGAACCATCTAGCTGTCAAAAAACTATAACATGCAAATGCTGTGTGATTTAACTAACCAAATGAATGATTTACTAACAAAAATAAAGCACGATAAATAAAGTTCACTCAAGAGATCTTAAGCATACAAAACACACAAATTATTATCTAAATGTGATGGCAACCGAAATACTGTACATTGGACAAATAATAAATTTTGAAATCTGTACTGGAGAATTGTTTTGTAAGTAATTCATCGCATAGTTTGGCCAAACTAAATAATACTTAAATAGTACAAAAACACGTCTTCTTGTTCTTTTGCTTTGCATTGTTGGCATTTTTTTTCTTGCTCCGTTTTGAAGCCATGGTCATATATAGTATCAGTATGTAAAGGCGCATATCATTACCTGAAGCAAACTGCATGATGTCTGAGTGTGTAAGTATTAAAAAAGGAAATTTCCAAATGAATCTGCATGTATGCAAGTTATAAAAAATAGCAGTTTTGATTCGCTACTTTGATCAAGGGGAAGGATCGTCTCTGTGTTCATTCAGAAATGTAGAACTCATTTTCTGAATCCAAAGTGTTCTTATACTGATCAGATTTTTTAACTGTCTGCTGAATATTCTTGGAAATAGTTTCACAGACCGACTGCACCAGTTGTGGGTATAAGTTATGACTTAATGGGCAGAGAGAGAGAAATTAACTGGTGGTACAAAAATCTAACCCAACAAATATTACAAAACATCTGAGAAAGTAGTGAGGAAGCCACAATTTCTAAATATTTGTGCAACCATGAAATTATTTTAAAAGCTGTTTATCGGCTCAATAGAGGTATGTAACATATTACTGACTAAGAATTAATGGTGATCTTATCAATCTGCTCAATTCTTGCTTTAAAAAGAAGCAATGCAACCAAATCAAGCACTAAACTGGTAAAAGAAAAAGCCCCTGACGTGTCACATATGTCTCAATATGAGTCCTAAAATGAGTCCTAACAAACAGCTGTTGCATCCCAACCTACGTATGTGAATAATACTGAATGTCATTAAATACTGATTACTGATTACAGTTTCTTCATCTATGGGACTATGCAAGAATTTTCCGACGCAAATAAGCCATACTAGAAGTCCTTAAGTAAATGATGTCATAAGTAATCACATCAGCATCCTTGGTACACAGTTGATTTCTAGTATCACCAATTACCAACCAGTCCTCATGTGCCTTTATGCGTCACTGCTGGTCCTGCTGTGTAAAGCTAATGATTTACTAATGAAGGTGAAGCATTCCCATCCCTGCCATTTGTTTAGCCTTTTGCTAACATTTTACCGTGAAGTTCACATCTATTATGCATCGCAGCTGTATGCATTATACATAGGCTAATAGGGCATTCAAAGCTATAATAAGATCGGCTTTATCTAATCCTACACTTCCCGTCTCCTAATCTGAAGGCAAATCACAGATTTTTCTCCCAGGCATGTTGATTCTGTGAGCAGCCAGCATTAATATCCTCTGCCTGTTGTAAAAAATGTAATAAATACACCTTAAATTATGCAGCCATTATTCATTTTCACAAGTAAATACCATAGGAGAACTCTATTTATCATTGTAGGCTACTGTATAATATTCACGAGTCATGTGTACATTGTCAGGCTAATTTTGTAACGCTGACAGTTCCATTATTAACACACAGATGAATCAGGCACGGACTGTACAATAATTGCGTAATTGAATAAGGGGGAAAAGTTCAAGGTCACAGTGCATTTGAGTCTTCCTTAGAGTCTAAAATATCCATTTATTTTCAACTGCAAGAGTCTTTAACAAACTAGCTACGATTTCTATGGACTGGATTCAGATTGGAATCAAGAGGGTGCTTCTGCAATTCAGGACACTGCTGATTGAGCTCAATAGAGCAGCTGTTACAGAAATAAATTGATGTAATTTGGTAAGGGATGGACAAATATCATTACACCATGTTCCATGATGCTAGCAGATTTGTGAATTTTTTAATCAGCGGTTTTGTAAAAGAAACAGTACAAATGCTGCGTGGTTGAAAGCTCCAGCTGTAAAATGAAGTGATGGCCATCACTCTGAGGGCCAACATCAATAGCACTCTCATTATACATATCCGCAAAGATAAATCATGGCCGGTAATAATCCACAGTTGGCTTTGGTTCTAAACAGCAGCATGAATAACATCATAATTTATGATATTAGGGTCATTACAGCAAATCATTCGAGGATGTGCACTTATTCATTCTGATCATGTTGACTGTGGCCATAGCCATAGCGTCTCACAATAACAAATGTCACACTGTTGAGCGTCAATGACTGACCATACCGATGCTAAAGCAAGCAACATTTACTACTACAGCAAATAAAATTAACAACTGTTTGTTATCGAGACCCATAATATTAACAACTTTTTGAGTTTTTGACAACTTTTTTCGCTACTACTAGACCACAATGACACTGGTCATATTAAAGGTAAAGTATAACATTTTTTGTTTAGGTTGGCAGTCAGCCAAGGTTGGTGTACACCCTTTTGTCATTTCAAACCTGTATGACTTTCTGTTGTGATTCTGCCTCGTCGTGTCATGTCTTTCTTGATCTTGTGGTAGAATCACGGCAGGATCCCTTGTTATGTGTGGAGAGAGTCATTTTGACCCTGTCGGCCTTCGATACTCTCTCCGGTCCTTGTCTGTGTTCCCGCCCTTTTGTATCTCTCGTTATTGGTTGTTTATTAGTTCATGCCCCACACCTGTTCCCCTTTGATTTGTCCCTCTATTTAATGCCCCTGTGTTCTCTGTCTGGTGTCGGATCACTGTACTGTTATGTTGCACTGTGTTGTGTCGTGTCGTGTCGTGTCGTGTCGTGTCGTGTCGTGTCGTGTCGTGTCGTGTCGTGTCGTGTCGTGTCGTGGGTGTGTGGGTGGGTGAGTGCTTGTCTTAGTCTAGTTTGAAGTGTTCCTTTGTGATGTGTTATTAGTTTAGTCTTGTCAGTTTAGTTAATCTTGTTCTTGTTTCTGTTTTGTTATGTTTACCCCCACGTGGGTCTTTGTTTTGAGTTTGGTTAATTATTTATTAAAAGTCTTGTTAATCCCTTACCTGCTGTCTGCGTTTGGGTCCTCTCTCCTTGTCACTGTGTCTCACCCACCACCCACACTCGTGACACTTTCTTTCTTCTGCAGAACACAAAAGAAGATATTTTGAAGAATGTTGGTAACAGAACAACGGGGGTAGCCATTCACTTCTATTGTATGGACACAAAACCAATGTGAGTCAATGGGTACCGCTGTTGTTCGGTTACCAACATTCTTCAAAATATCTTCTTGCAGTAGAAAGATTGTCATAAAGGTTTGAAATGACAAAAGGGTGAGTAAATGATGACAGAATTTTCTTTTTTGGGTGAACTATCCCTTTAAACATCCCAAAGGTACTGTATTGTATTTTTTGTCTGTGCATTTTTTTTAAAATGATGTAAACATAACTGACTGCATCTACTGTGTTAATGTTGTCTAACGCTGAATTATAAGTCTCTCCACAGCGAGGTTGTCTATTGTTCAGTTTGACAGCACACAACCTCTTTTCATCAGGGTCAAACCACTTAAATCCCAACACAACAACTTTATTGAGTATGAGATGTAAACCCTCTCTCTTCACAGCTCTTATTGAAGTCTAAGTGAGTGTTCCAGTCATAAATTTGATTCCATGAATCTAGCCCTCGGTGAGTAATTGCAGGGTACATAAATCAGATATTTTCAAAGTACATGTTTGTTTTATCACCTGTGAAGGTGACAGGAATACTGATGAGCCGTCATGACCCACTGAAGGGCAAAGATGCAGCTGTGAGTATGGGCACTTTTGTTGTTTAAGACTCAAATAAAGTTATTCAGGCTTCGCAAATCCATTTCAGACCCTGTTCCTTTGTGGCATTATAGATGCAGAGCTTGGAATCCTTCATAGTATAAATCAATAGAAAGCTGCCTGAATCAATAATCTATTTGGGATTAAACTCTGTCAGTGTCCTCCCTCTGGTGCTAGATTGGCACAGGTTCCATGAGACATCCGAGAAACGCTTCCTTTCACAAATAACAAACGCTAGAAAGCGTGATGCCAAATATGTTATTGAAAGTGTTTTTTCACATCGTTTGATAGTTTTCATCGATGTTAAGGATAAATGTGATACAGCTTTACGTCTTCAGATAACAATTTATAAATACTTGTACTTCTAGAACTCCTCAGAAATTGAAGTTAAACTAAGACGAGTCAAATACAGCGGTCTGGAAAACTCATTTTGACCATATAATTCAAAGATAACTCAGTTTAGTAAACAGCCATTGCACCTATCTGTGTGGATATGAGTGTATGAGTTTGAAAGTATAGCAATTGGTTGCGGCTGTACCGATATAAAGAAACAAATTATTTTTGATCCTAGTTAAAAATAAATACATTTTACAATTAGTAGGGGGCACTGTCTAGCACGTACTTCATGTGACCAAGTTCCTTTCAAAGCAAGCCGGTTTATCGGCCTATTTTCAGTACAGATCCTATGCAATTGATTGTACTGTCAAATCACAGAAATATAAAAAAACTGCCAACCAAATCGTATTTACATTTCACTATTTCGAATCAGCCATCAAACTAGACATAAACCTATACTTAACTACAAATAAATTATAACAACCAAATTAAACTAATTTTTTTTTTCAGCCAATGCAAATGTGCTGTGACTGCAAAAAACAAACCTTTACTTACAACCTTTATCTTTGATCTCATGCGTCACATTCAGGTTCCATTTCAGCAGTTGAACTGTCATCAAACAGAAACAATGTCGTAAGACTTTGCTGATTGGCGACTGGTGTACATACGTTCCATTCCGATGCGCTCATCCTTATGCTCTAATACAGGGTGTAGCTGAGCGTTGAAGTCCTTCTTCCTAAAGGCTCTTTGAAGTGGTCAGGTTTGGAACGACCCTTCAATATAGTGGCCGTGATTGTTCTTACTTTAAAGTGTCCGTCGGAGGTGGATTTAACCCATTTGTAAAGCAGCAATTACGTGCATTATCCATTGCATCTGAAAGAATGAATTTTCATTTTTAAAAACAGTAAGTGAGAAATTATGACCTATATCTTACAAACCTTAATAATGACAGAACAAAAACCCAAGACAGCGGACTTGCTATGTGCATCTAAACTGCATGTTTACAGGTTCTGTTGACTCAGACATGCTAAATGAGTTTTAAAAATCTATTTGAATTGAAACACATTGAATAAATGCTGTATAAATTAACCCACAGGTTTTCTGTGATTTTTTAAAATTTATTTATTAAGTATAGTGGAAAAATTTGTATAGTCGCACACATACAATAGTAGTCATAGCTAAACAGCGGTGGACACAATTGTTTGGTTATTTGACATAAAACAGCAATGCATATTCGTTTGAAGTGAATCTATTCTATGTAAACAGCAATACAAGTTGATTTTGACCATACTGCAGGAACATTAAATACGATTTTTATTTGAGCACTCACGGATCTTAGCAGTGTCAACAAAAAAAAGCATCTGCTGATGATACAATCTGCTTTTTAATCCGTTTTATCCAAACTAACGCTTTTAAGTCAGCATGTTTGCAGTGTTCCTGCACCTGAAATAACGAACACTTTTTAGGATCTGGTGGCCTCAAGTGTCTATTCCAGTAGACAAAACACTGTGTACACCACTGATGTCTCCCCATTGACTACCATAGTAGGAAAAAATACAATGGTAGTCAAAAGTGTCCCAGAACTGTTTGATGTCCTACATTCTTCAAAATGTCTTCTTTTGTGTTCAACAAAACAAAAAAAAGATAAAGTAATTTTTCCTATTATGGCCGTCAATGGGGGGCAAAATCTGTTTGGTGACAAGCATTCTTCCAAATTTCTTTCTCTGTGTTCATCAGAACAAATAAATGTATACAGCTCTGGAACAACTCGAAGGTGATTAAATGATGACAGAATTTTCCTTTTTGGGTGAACTATCCCTTTAAAAGAATAAACGCAATCAATTTCCTTGTGTGCTCATCCAGTAAACACACCCGCCGCACACATCGACAAAAACGCACTTACACACTATCTCCGGCTGTCAAGAATACTCTCTATGCACACAATCTTCAGATGACACTCAATTTCATTTCATATTCAACATTATTATAAGCATGAAAGTAGGCCACAGCGCAGCTCCACAGGAACTTCCACGCCTCCTTTTTCAGACATAACAGCGCTAAATAGATTCAGAGGGTTAGAAGACCTTGATGTACATATTTAATAGAAATACATTAAATAGAAACTGAAAAGCAAATAAAATTCAACACCACATTGTGAAATAAAAATGAACCCATACTGGTACGTATTTAAAGTAATATTTAATGTACAATTTAAACAGTTTTCAAAGTATGCTTCCAAAAAATATTTTATTTAGATATGTCTTTTCGAAGCCAATATTTGAGACTATCATCAACAAACCGTTCGTCTTGATGACTCAAAGCCTGAACCTTTCAATCTTTACAGACCAGCACTGAAAATATTCAGCAGAAAGTCCCAACTTTTATTCAGCGAGCATAGAAGGACACTTTCTATCCTCATGTCATTCTTGAGAGACAAATGGGGGTCATTTCCGCAGCTCACCCGCACATGCTGGGATCTCTGGAGGCTCGCTGCATTTGTTTTGGGGTCAGCCGGGCGGCTATAGACGCAGGCTTTTATGTGCAGAATTTTCCCTGACTTCAGCTGATATTACAGAGCACATACACACACACACCCTTTCTCCTTCATTGTTTCATTAGTGCTTCTTGAGCATTTCAAATAATGGTATTAAAGAGGGTAAAGCAATAGTTATATAAAGAAAACTGTACGATCATAACAATATTTTTAGATGAATGAATAAATAAAAGATCTAGGCAAATTCGAAGTAAAAATGAGAGGAAAGAAACAAGGAAAAGGCAGGTTTTGCTTTTTCTCTCTTTCTCCCACATACACACATGCTTCCAAGTCACTAGAGGTGGTGCTACAGACTGTGGTCTCCATGGCAACCAACTCCAATTTTATGACAAGCATGAAGGGCATAATAAAGGCTTGCAATTTTGCGTAAAGGCCATCGCAGTTTTTTCTTTTTGCAATTGTGTTTTGCAAACTGTGTGTAGACAGCTGCAGAAGTGTGGATTAAGCATGTGGCGTTCACGGTCACAAAAGTGTGAACATTTCAAAACACACAAAACAATCATCGAAATGATTTATTGTAAAGGGTGCATGAATGAGAAAACCGAAATCATTGTGTGCTCGATGTGAGACACCAGAGGCGTTTCTAGGCTTTCATCAGTATCACCGAGGCACAGAGGCTCATCATCGGGTAAACAAGTCAAACCTTATTTCCTAAGGGGCTTCAGGGGCATGTTCCCTACAAGATTATTATTTTTCCTAAGACAAGGGATTAGGCATTCAATTCAGGCATTAGAAGCAGTATTTTGACATTTTCCCACAATTTTCTTTAATTTCACCATTTTCTTTTGTTTTGTAAGTGACCTGTTATCAGATAAACTATAATCTAAAATCTGAAGTGTAACCAATTGCAGTTACACTGACTGAATGGGTCTTCATAACACGACTCATTTACATGCTCAACACTACACACTCAAAACATATTCTCTCTGTTATTCTAATACTGAAGGCTTTGGATCAATCCGAAAGGCGAAGACACAGCTAAAGCTAATCAACTTGGCTGATGAATATTAATAACACGGCATAATGTAATTAACGTTAATATGCCCAGCAGTCCTGCGTCATTTTCTGAGAGGCAGACAGGGCTGGTAAACAAATACTAGCCATAGCAGGATTACTGTTTACCGTATTAGCCCTGCTGACGCAACCGAGGCTTCTTCATGGTCTTAAAATTGCTATCATACCCTGCTAGTTTTTTTTACAGTGGGGAAAACAATTTCTGAGAAACAGAAACGTGCTACAATTGCATCATTACTAGGCAGATTGATTGGCACCCTGCCTCAAAATGATGCAAAATATACTCACAGACACACAGACCTTGCTCTGGAACTACCAGAGGCGTTGCCAACAGAGCATGTGGTGCAATAGTGTACAATTCAGAATTTGAGATCCCCAGTGTGAAAACAGGCAACGTCGATAAGTATCCTTTTGTTGCATTTTTCCAAAGAGGGATTTAAATATCTTACTGCTTGGAAATCTATGATCTACTATAACCAGGCCGCCAAGGACATTTAAATTCGCAACACTGAGAATGAAATTCAAGTGCAAGATGGGTCCAGCAATACAAACTATATTCACTGTAAATGTATTTTTGATGTAGTACACTAGTGTGACAATGTAATGCAGCTTCTTTGCGGTGTCTATTGGGGAATGCAGTATTTACCTCTGTTATTATTCAGACATAAAGCTAAGAGGCTCTTCTTCCATTGACCGCTGAGGCCTCATGTAGCTCTGCATGTCAAACTCTATTACAGTTAATTTGAGAAAAGGGCTGCTTGAGCCCCACGTGTATTTCACATTCTCTTTCCTCCCAAGGCTTTGTGCCCTACATATGTATGTCTATATGTTACAGAGCAGTTGTATTACGATTCCACCCCCCAGTGTGTTAGCTACCATCTACAACTCAACAATTCATGTTGTCATATGAGAGCTGAAGTCATCATGAAATAGAAAATCATGACCCCGTTTACTTCTTAAAGCACAAAGGATTCCCCAGCACATTTCGAAGAAACACGATTGTCTTAATCTTTAATTCAAATGTAATAACTTGCTCTTCTTCTGAAATGACTTTCATTTTCTGCTGATGTCAATCTGAAGGCTGGATGAGGACAACAGCCGAGCTTGTTTGATATAATGGTTCATATAATCAAATGTAACATGTTTGTGTTTTTCCTTATTGTGAAAAACATTGCGTAAATTTTGTTTATTGCAAATTAAAATGTGTCAGTATGAAATCAAATTTGACAACAATCTTTAATTAAAATGTAAAGTGACCACAAACCACAAACTGAGGGTTAATGCCAGGCGCTTCCATTCTAGTAGGTTGAGGCCTTTCGTCTCAAAATGAAATAAATTCCTCATCAATAACATCCGCATAAAGTCAACAAATAGAATTTTTGCCCGTAAAAAGCAATTAAATGGATTTTGTGAGTAAGGTCCATAATCTGGGTTAATGCCTTTCTATTTACACAATCCAAAATTTTTGCAAAATTTCTTGTTCTTTACAAATAAAGAACAATGGAAAGAACAATAGATGGGTTTCCATCCCAACATGAAGCAAATCTTTTCAAAGTTCGTAAAAAAGAAAAAGCGCATTAAGTGCGCTTCCATCAAGTTGAGCACATGACAGTGGCATTGGTAACCTAGCAACCAAAAAACGATTATTCACGTGGGTTTAACGTTCAGAATTTGATCAGAATTTATTTGGCAAATGCGTTTCCATCTCCCAATATTCACATTTAACTCTTAACTCACGTAAAAACACATTATGAGATAAAACGTGCATAAAAACAGGGTGATGGAAACATAGCTAATGGCTTCCAAGCTTTTAAAGACTATTACCGTAAACCAGTTTTCATGACTGTTAAAAGAGTGCTAAAATTCCTCCTCTGTGCTCTACAAAGGAAAGTCATAAGGTTAGTAAATGCTGCCAGAATTTTTGATTTTGGTCACAAGAGAATTCAACAAAAAGAATCCGGCTATGGTTAAACAAATTCTCACTGTGGCTTTTGTTGGGAAGGTTGAAATATTTCATTCAGTGGGGATCCACCGTTGATTTTTAGACCACAGAGGTCACTTACTCTGCAGTCGCATATCACACAGCGCACAAAAATAGAGTCTGAAGCTGAGACAGACGTGTGATCAAGGGAATACAATAGCAGACAGATGCACTATCTGCAATGCTGCCACTAAATCAATATTTGCTGCTTAGAAAACAACAGTTGACACAGGCTGCTGAGCCGTGCACCCGGACGCTGGAGAGAGACATCGGAGAGATGGTGGACATGTAAAGCAGGGAACGCGGGCTAATCTCCCGTTGAAAATGAGCGGAGCTCTTAAATCCACCTGTCATTAAAACACACTAGGCTATTAGGTTTTCCAGGTTCTCAGTTCTACTAAAATGTCACGCAATGCAGAGGCTTCAATTTCATCCTCTATCTGAGTGCTCATTTACAGACTTTTCTCTCCATTAAAACCTTAGTGAACCTCAGCGTTTCTAACCAAACAGAGCATATCTTCAGAAAGAGCACTGAAATGTTCGAGTAAAATCACAAAGGCACGCTTTCCGCTGGTCTTGTCTGTGAGGTGATTGAGAGCAATGCAGTAGAGCAATAACAGGGTATACTGTTACCCTCAAGCTTACTATGGGCCGAGCCACAGAACAAAGAGCCTTTCGCTGTTTCTTTTGAGTGAGGGTCTCCATCTCTCTCATGGCATGTCAAACAACCAGATCCATCTTCCTGCCTGGATTCTGCGCCGAAGGGATGGAGCCATATTCTTTCTCTCTTGTTTGATTGATGGGGCTGTTTGCAGTTCCATTTCTATACCTGAGCTGAAATCTATATGTAAACAAGACAATTTACATCAGAGATGACAGACGGAATTCAGATGACAAGAAATGACTCAATTTATCATTTCAATGTATTTTTCAAAACCTCAAGAGAGACCATTGAGTAAACAAATGTGCAAATGATCATAATCAAATATATCTTATAAACAAATGCAAGAGTTTTTATAAATGTATAGTGTTTACCATTTTTAACATGAATTAGCTATAACCAATAGTTTAGTTTATTAATCTTTGTTAATGTTCAATCAATCAATCAATCAAAATTTTATTTATATAGCACCTTCAGAGCCACAGAGTGTACCAAAGTGCTATACAATTCCATACAGTAATACAATATAAAATAGAAGAAAAGACGAGAAAAAAATAAAGACAAATAAAATGGTAGTAATAGTAATAAAAGTATAAAACATCAAGTCCTAAAAACTAATTTACATATTAGCAAAAGCCTTATCAAATAAATATGTCTTAAGGCGAGATTTTGCTTTTTAAGCATGACCGAGGATTTCAAGCATCACCAGGTTTTGGGATCTCAAAGACCTCTGTGAGCTACTAAGATTTATAAGCTCAGAAACTTATTTTGGTGCCAGTCCATGCAAAGCTTTAAAAGTATACAGAAGAACCTTGTGCTTTATTCTAAAATGAACTGGTAGCCAGTGGAAGGAGGCGTAAATAGGGGATATATGACCCCTCTTTTTTGTGTTTGACAGAAACCTTGCTGCTGCATTTTGTACTATTAGAAGGCGTGACAACGAAGACGTGACTAGACGTGATAAAAGCGTGAATTACTGAAAGATAAGACAGATTTGAGTTTAGCAATATTTCGCTAAATGTTAGTTAATGCTAATACAGTTACATGTTAGTTCATGGTGAAGTAACTAATGTCAAGTTCAACAGATGCGACTTTTGATTTAAAAATATTTTAGTAAATGATGAAATTAATATGAATTAAGATAAATAAATGCTGTAGAAGTTAATTGTTAGGTCCTGTAAACTAATACATTACTAATGCATTAACTAATGTATACAACTAATACATTATCTAATGTTATCAAGCACAGCCTTGCTGTACTATAACTAAGTGTTACTGTACTGTACTGTATAGTGCCACAACTTTTTCTCCACATTCAGGTAACTGAGCCAGATTTCACTGAACTTGAGACCTCAGTTTTTTGTGGTTTATGAAAATGTCACTGCTGAACATATAATTGCCATATTTACTGTACTAGATGAAATTTCTATAATGGGGTCAAATCGTAACTTGTGCTTTATCTTTTCTCAATAATTCATTCAGCACTCTTTCAGACAGGCCTTTCTGCAGGCTATCTTGCGTACAGTCTTGGTTTATGATTTACTGCTGACAGACACACACTACGGTACATTAAACCCACAGTTCAATCGCCCAGATATGGATTTATACTTTCATTTCTATGTCCTCATCTTGAAGTTAGTTTCTGAGTTACTTTATTCTTGTTCTTTTTTATTTCTTTTGCATTTGCTTGGAGATTGATTTCTTTAATTAGTATTTTCTTAGATTCGTATTTTCTATGCTTGCGTTAGCTTATTGTCTTTTTTCAGTTTTTTTTCTTTAAAATCTGCTATTAATGCCAAACATGTCTGAGATTTATCCTAGACTAGCAGCTGTGGATTTTGCTAATCCTAATGAAAAAACCAATTTCACTTGTGATGAAAAATCCATAAAGGCAAGAAATTCTTGATATCAAATTCTTAATGTTACATTAAAATGTTTAATAAAACCGTGACATTGTAAGATTGTTGTGATAAAAAATATGAAATACTATTTATAAAAATAAAAAATCAATTACAACCAAACTGTTAAACAAAACCATATTTCTTACAGATCTTGAATAAAAATCATCATTGAAGCTAAATTGATCAAGACACTGGTTCATCCTCTGTTTCTTTTCAGTTATTTGTATTGTATCATTACAGACAGCTTGCATAGATAAATGTCAATATTCTTTGCCGTCAGAAGCGCAGGCTCTGAATCAGGGCATCATTTAACAAAGGCAGTTATGAAGGCCTTTGAATGAACTGAAAGAACTGTGATTTTCTTTCGACACACCCTGCACGTTGTGCCTAATTGACATGATATTAATTTGTTATTTATAGATTAATTAAGCATACAAAATAAAAAATAAAACGTAATTACATAAAATACATTTTGCAAAGATCTTTTTTGTTGTTTAAATATAAATTCCATATTGAAGACAACAACAATAACGTACTTACCAAGCCTGAGAGAATATTACAATAAAAAGACAACAACGAGTCACGTGACAATATGTCCTTTGGGTTTGGTTTTTTTACACTCTAATGTTGTGGCTTGACTAACTTAAAACAATATCAATGTTTTAATGTTATGCAGCTACTGTAATAATCTGTTGTTGTCAGTGTTTTTATTATTACCATGTTTCCATTTTTCCTGTGGCTCAGTGGTTAGAGCATGGCGCTAGCAATGCCAAGGTCATGGGTTCTATCCCAGGGGATTGCACATGCATAGCCAGAAACAAATGTATAGTGCAATGCAAGTCGCTTTGGATAAAAGCATCTGCCAAATGCATAAATGTAAATGTAAAGGTACAGTAGTATCGCTAAGTGCCTATGCCAAGACGCAAGTATACCCACTTGCAAACATATGTTGTTTTTAACGATGTATTCAAGGAAGCATAATCATCACATCCACAAAAATGTGATTCCCACATTACAAAATGGATGCTTATTCCTAATATAAAAGGGCAAATCAGGAGCAGTTTTATTCTCCCTTTATAACAACTGACTTCATATGATCATTTTCATATGCAGATTTTGTTCAATTCTGCCTGGATTATTGTCTATCCTCTTCAGCCGAATTGAAAACTGAGCTACCACTCATCACAGCCAAGAAACACCCTTGCCAAGACCTTGACAACTCAACCAGCTCACCCACACAGATGGCCAGGATCCATGATATCACACTGAACAACGCTCTGTCATTTTCTCATCTCAAACTAACCAAAGTCATATGAAGATGCAGTCAGTCAGATGTCAGGCATTCAGTCAGTCAGTCAGATGTCTCTCCCTGTAGTAAATATGACTTGTGTTGACACGTTTTTATACGTATTCAGTTTATCCGCCCCAGTTTACGCTTGTTTGTATTTGAACAGTAAGCACTTCTTATACTTGATAATGTTAAATATTGCATGCATATCTGTTGATAACAAGAGTATCATATGAGAGGCTAAAGCACTTTTTGAAAGTCATCCTGGGCGAGAGTCATACTATTTAGAGGTGCTTCAGCCCGCCTGTCTTCTATCTCAGTGCCCCATAAATCCCATAAAAACACAGATCGAGTGGACTGCATGCTGTGTGACCTTGTATGGCCTATAAATGTATTTGGACATTGATGGCGGGCTGCAGTGTATATGGATCTTTCTGCACTTTCAGGAACTTGGGCTAGCCATTAAACAGAATTCTTGGCAAAGATTATTTTGTTATAATTTTATCGCAGACTTTTAATCTTAAAATCAATTAATTATAAAACGTTTAAAACCTAGTTAACCTAAACAAAATAAAGTGAAACAAACAAACCAAATAAAATTTCTTCAATTATGCGTGTATGCTGTATATAAACGTATTACACATAGAAAAGTGAATTTCAGGAGTTTGACTTAAAAAAGTCGGCCAAAAATGTCTGTAGCTGAAAAACAGTTTTTTTAAATTTTACGTTTTTTAAACTAAAACGGCAATAATTCCCAATTCAGATGCTACTGTATCAGACAGAAATAGTGACACCTCCAAAGAGAGAGAGAGAGAGAGAGAGAGAGAGAGAGAGAGAGAGAGAGAGAGAGAGAGAGAGAGAGAGAGAGAGAGAGAGAGAGAGAGAGAGAGAGAGAGAGAGAGAGAGAGAGAGAGAGAAGAGAAGAAGAGACGACGAGAGAGAGAGAGAGAGAGAGAGAGAGAGAGAGAGAGAGAGAGAGAGAGAGATAACACTAAGGTCATCCATCACTCTATTTCTAAGTTTAGTGTGTCTGCTTCTGAAGAGTGAGACATCAAAGCACACAGCTCTCCCCAGATGTTCAACCATATGTGCGACATCCCAAACCATGGCTAAAACCTTTGGATTTCACAGTATTAAACCTGTGTCAGCCCCAATCCACAGCTCTTCCACTCTGCTACTGGAGATTACAGCTAATGGACAAACCGCCATCTGTCCGTCGAGAACAGAATAATAACAGATTTTTACTTTTCACTTCATTTTAAGGATTGAAAAAGATTTTAAAGAGCTAGTGTTTCCTGCATGACTGCAGATTGTGAGGGATTGTGCATTTTTTCTATGACAGCACTGAACGTATCAGACAGAAAAGCTGTTTAGATTTTTACACCGGCCATCAAAACCCAAGGTCAGAAGGTTGTCACTAATACCCGAGGATGGCAATACCATGTTTACAAGCATCAAAATTAATATGATCTGCTCTTATAAATCCTCCATTACCAATTTACTAACCCTTTAAAACATGTAAAACAGTTTTCTTCCTATATGGATCAAAGACATAAATAAATACATATGTGGACTTAATCTGCATAAAACTTACAAAGTACAAAATCATACAAAATCAGTTAACACAATGATTACTACGTTAAATAATGTAAATAAAATAAAAGTCATGGTTAAAAAAATATAATGTCTCTTAACCTTATAAGTTGTTTGCACACAAGGATGTGGAGCCATCTTTGTTCCCTTCAGAAACTGCAATAAATGCCAGTGTTGATTAAATATTAATTGAGAGCCACCTTCTGCCCTTCCTCCAGATTAAACAAAGCATGCTAATACAGTTTAAAACAACCCTTGAAAAGTCCTTAGTATAGCATTGTCCTTATTTTGCAAAGGCCTACACATCTGTTTACTGGCATGTATAAAAACACAGCTCCTGTATTTATCCCTGTTCTTAATATTGTTGTTTTTGTTTTTATCCAAAGGTCAAAGCCACAAATCTTAGAAAACTGCTTCACTCAACAAAGCATTCAAAACTGGGCTGTGTTCATAATAATGCTCGAGAATATTTACAGCTTCTCTAGTTATTTTTGTTGTTTATGCAAGATAATCACACGGATTTGTTTTCCTGTGCAGATGAACACAGATTTATTTTGTTTACAGGGCAGGTTTGTCTTTAATGAGCAATTTCATGAAATGCATTTTTCGACACCCAGTATATTTTGAGATTTGTAAAAAATGTGTGAACACAGTTTGAACTTTAAAGACTTCTTGTGTATTTCTGTTCTGAAATGGCAAAGCACCCTCTTAGCAAGACATAACTCAAGTCAATGTAATGTACATTTGAATATTACATTAGAATGAGATTGTAAGTGTTCATGTTCAATTTGTTACATTTTCGAAACATGTGATGTGTACAGTGCTGGCCAAAAGTGATGATGTTAAACCAAACATGTTAAACTGCAGTCAATCTATTCTTTTTTTCCTTTTTTAAAAGCATTTAGCTTTTTTATGCATTTTTTGTATATTCGAATAAAACAAGATGCTTTAGTGCCAAATCATTTTGTCCAAAACATACTTGAAAAGTGTAGGGTACACTTTTCCTACTACTGTATATTGAGATGATCTGTACCATGCAGAATATTGTGCCCTGACAAAACTGGGTTGTTTATCCTTTGTCATTGTCAAAAACAGACTGCGCAAATACAATTTTATTGCTTTAATTTTCTGCATCATTTAAAATTATATTTGCTGAAACGAAAAACAAAACAAAACACGTTTTGATTAATTCTTCTGATGCCAATTCTAGAGTCGTCTGTATGGCAGACTGCTGTGAAACTTTAAAACAAATCTGCCATTTCAACATGGCATCGTCTCTCTCAGCTGCTTGTGCAAGCTCTGGTCATATCAAGACTGGACTACTGAAATTCTCTACTGGCCGGCCTTCAAACCAATGCAGTCAAGCCCTTGCAAATGATCCAGAATGCAGCTACACGTCTAGTTTTCAATCAGCCTAAAAGAACCCATGTAACACCCCTCCTGATTTCACTTCACTGGCTGCCAGTTGCTGCCCGCATCAAATTTAAATCGCTGACACTGGCCTTGAGAATAATAACGGCAAATTCGCCCCTTTACCTTAACTTACTGCTCCAGGTCTACATCCCCTCCCGTCATCTTCGGTCTGAAAATGAGTGGCGCCTGGTTGTTCCATTACAGCGAGGCACCAAATCGCTTGCAAAAACCTTTATTCATTCGGTTCCCCTGTGATGGAATGAACTGCCAGCCTTCACCCGAACTGCAGCATCCTTCACAAGTTTCAAAAAACAGCTCAAAACAAACCTGTTCCGCATTTATTTGACTATCGAATAACTGTCTATGTCTTGTGTCAATAAAAAACATATCTTGTTGTTCATTCTCTCCCTTGCTTACTCCAGCTTTAATCGTCTTAGTAGCATGACCTTGTAAAAACTAACGGTACTGTTTAGCGTGTTGACAAAATGTTTATATGCTCTCCTACTTGTTAGTCGCTTTGGATAAAAGCGTCTGCCAAATGAATAAATGCCACTATTTTATGAGAGATTGGCTCAGGGATGTAGTTTAGCCACAGTGAGGGGCATGCAGAGGTAATTTATATGATATTTGGATTTAAAATAAAGTCTTGATGCTCTCATTTAAGCCCCTGAAACGGTGCCATCTCTGTCTAATCAGAAAGGTTTGGCCTAGAATGTCTCTGTCGTTGCTGTGGTCGTCTGATGAATGTGAAAGCGAGAGCATTGTATTCTCTGCATTTCTGTTGAGTAAGCACATCTGTCACAATAAGCTTTGTTTGGGTACATATAAAACAGCGTCTATATTATATTAAGGCATTTTATATGGAAATTAAAGTCCCAACTCCCAACATTCTGTGGTTTATAGACAGAAGAGGAAATGCGAATATATTATAAAAGTTGTTATCTAGGCATTTATTTCACTTCATCATGAATGACATTTACGTTCGTAGCTACTTTTATGTTGGGAAGTGACCCATTTCATTAAAGTTAAGTTTGGTTCATGTAAATAAACTGTATAAAAATGTTTTTATAAATCAAAACAGTTGTATATTTATATTCAATGTAAATGTATATTCCCCCATCAATAGTTTCAACACTGCAGTGAACATCAGGAAAGGTCTACAGTGACATTAACAAATGTTTTGTGATGAAGCGCAAATGAAGAATGCCATATATTAGTTATAGAGAAGTAAACACACTTGTCTCTTTACAATTTCTTTAAAATAGCTTCAAAACAAAAAAACACTCAAAACTTAAATCAATGCATAAAGCGTATGATCATAACTGACAGTATAAGATTTAAAGTGCTGTTACATTTGCACTCCATATCAGGAATGTGGTGAATGCATAGCGAAGCATGGAACAAAGATAAATCCTCTCCAACTATTACTGTACATCCAGCCAGAGATAGGTGAAAGATAAGCAAAGAGCTTATTGAGAATTACAGAGGACTAAAGGTCAATGGCTCTTATGTATACTTGTAGTACAGTGATAGATTTTTCATCTCCACTAACACCTAAAAGCAACAAAGGATTGGGCTATATTACTTTATTTATTTATTTTGTATCATGCAGCGCAAAGTTCAGTCTAAGTAACATTCGACTGCGAAGATTCGACTGTGAGATTGGTATTCGAATCAGGCTCCTCCTATCAAAGCATCGAATCTTCGACTATTCGGGGTCACCCCTAGTAAAAACATAGTTTGAAATCTGTGATCTGGGCTTCTTAAAGGGATACTTCACCCAAAAATGAAAATTCTGTTATCATTTACTCACCTTCGAGTTGTTCCAAATCTGATGAACACAGAGAAAGATATTTGGAAGAATGCTTATAACCGGACAGATTTTGCCCCCCATTGACTCCCATTGTAGGAAAAATTACTTTATCATTTTTTTTGTTCTGTTGAACACAAAAGAAGATATTTTGAAGAATTTAAGACAGCAAACAGTTCTGGGACACTTTTGACTACCATTGTATTTTTTCCTACTATGGAAAACAAATCTGTCTGGTCATAAGCATTCTTCCAAATATCTTTCTCTGTGTTCATCAGAACAAAGAAATGTATACAGATTTGGAACAACTCGAAGGTGAGTAAATGATGACAGAATTTTCCTTTTTGGGTGATGTATCCTTTTAAGTCTTAGGGCACTATTGTACACCCGGCGCAATGTTTTTGCTAGTTTCAGATTTTCCCATCCTGCGCTACGTTGTTTAAATAGCAAATGCATTTGTGCCCACTTGTGCACCCACGGGCGTGCTGGTCTAAAAAAAGAGGTGTTTTCAGGCGCATTGTTGACGCGTTGCTATTTTGAGGAACTGAAAATACACTGCGCCATAGACCAACTCAAACCTGGTTTGAAGTCTAAATGCAACGGCGCAATATACTGTATTTTTTTTTGTTATTTAAAGAGTGTGTTAGTAGAAAATGCGCCTCTGGGCAGGTCCACAACGCGCTTTCACTTATTACACAGAGGGAAGGGCAGGAGCACACAAACATGCCAAATATAAAAAATAAATAAGATTACAATGTAAAAGATTATTATTATGTACATACATATAAAAATCCAGCTTGTCCTGTAGATGGTCTGCTCGCACGCTTTAACTGAAAGCACGAGCAGATGAGTTTCCTCTCTGGAGAAGTGTCTTTGCTCTTGCAAATTCTGCCGTGTAAATATCGAATCCGCCATGGCGCGAGCGCAGCTGGCTCTTAAAGGGAATGAGAGATGAGACTCTGATTGGTTTACTGCACGTCATGCCCAAAAAACACCCATTACTCATTAAGAGGATAGGGACAACCCTTTTAGACCATGCACCCGGGCGCGCAGACAGTTTTCCCGTCGTTAAACTAGCAAAAGTGGATTCGAACACACCCTGAGTAAACCTGCGCCGTGCGCTTCAGACCATGCACTTAGATCATTAAAATAGGGCCCTTAGACATTATTCTGTGGTCAAAATATGAGCAGATTCTTTTGCGCCCTCTCAAACTGGATCCAAGCCAGACTTTCTAGTATGTTTATGACCTCTAACTCGCCCTCAGCCCATCTGCCTGAATGTTCTTCAAGTGACCAGAGTGTTTTGGAGTTCTAGCACCCCATATGTGCCGGGAAACTATCTTTCACAGTTCAGCTGGCCACAGTTTAGCTTTCATTTTACTCAGCATGTTTAAGAAATGCTGTGTAGATGGTATCTAAGATTATTATAGCTTAACTAAAACTAAAACTATTTCTGTGAATTGGAATTGAAATTAAATAAAATATTGGTCTAAATATTATCTGAAAATTTTAAACTAAATGTTGCAATAAACTGAAATAAATGTAGGATGAGGAACTAAAATAATTTGACTGAAGAAAAAAAAACTTAAAATAAATTACAATTATATATCAATACAAAAAAATTAAACAAATTTCTTTTTTAATAAAAAATATTTTATATTGAAAAATAATTAAGACTACTAAAAAAACACATTGGGTAACGCCTCTGCGTGACCGCATCTTAAGCACGTATGTCAAATAAACTCATAATGAGGTAATGAGCGGGATGGCGTGCGGACCAAGAGTATAAAAGGACATCCCAAATAAGCACACTCAGCTTACTAAGTGCTGAAGCAAGTGCCTTTAGGGATGCAGGGAGTATGGCAGGGAGAGGCAGCGGGTTACAGATGTAACCCGAGATGTTTCCTTTCGATGGAACTCGCACTGCATAACCACAACAACGCATTGGGGAACAAGATGCCCACGCCACCATGCTACCAAATGCCTGTAGCGTGTATGATCCGAACACGGTCAAGGCAACAGTACCCAGGACCCCAAAGAGGGACCTAGGTCTAAGTTATAAAATTTGACATAAGTGAGCTGCGAGGATCACCTCCAGAGTAAACTCAAGGCACGTAGGAGATACCGACAGGGTCTGAAGATCTCCCACTGCTTTAGGGAGGTAATGGCCAGAAGGAACACTGTCTTAAAAGACAGAAGCCTGTCTGGCGCGGTGTTGAGCGGCTCGAATGGAGCCCCGGAAAGTCCTTCTAATACGTCCACCAGATCCGATGTCGCACGCTAGTGTGGCTCACAGGTTTCAACCTGCGAGCACCACAAAGACAGCGAACCACCATCGGGTGTCTACCCACTGATGAACCTTCCAAAGGAGTATGATAAGGAGAAACCACTGCCACATAACCCTTCAGGGTGGAAGGAGCCGGAATGCATCAGAGGAAACTATAGCTGGCAGTGTGTGGTGTCCTGAGACGCAAACAGATCCACCCTCTGCACGTCCAAATTTTCTCCAGATGGGGTCCTTTGCTCCATCTGCTCCCACGTTCAGGTGGCCTGGGATATAAACTGCCCTCAACGAGCGCAGTTCGTCCTGAGACCACAGGAGAATCTGCCGCACTAGTTTCCACCCCTGGCATCGTCCAACAGCAATGATCCTTCGCCCCCGAGATGTTGGAGTAAATGTTGGAGTGGGGAGGGAACACAGGTTGAGTAGGGGTGCCTCCATGACCTAGACAGCTCGTCGTGGAGGTCAGAAAAGAAGGGAAGGCACCGCTTTGGAGGCTGCACCGGCTGCTTTAAATATCAATCGTCCAGCCGACTCTGTGGATGAGCGCACGGCTCCTCAGCTGGCCAATCTAGACCAAGCTGAGCCACCGCATGGGTCACAGCCTCCACCGACTCCTCGTACACGGGGGAAACCGGGGGCACATCCTCTATGTCCCTCAGATCCCCTGCATCGATGCTTAGCACGTCCGCCTCCTTGGAGCTGGACAAGCAAAGCGTCTGGCTGCCTCTGGGGTGGGAGAAACCACTCCCACCACGCCAGAAGGAGGAAGGGATGCCACTGAGGAGGAGAGAGCAACCGAGCCAGACTCCTCGGTGAGATCCAATTGCGAACCCCAAGAGTGCAGTCGACGCTCTGCTTCGGCAGAAGTGGGATCAGAGCTGCGAGGGACGCGAGCCCGGCCACCCTCCTCAAAGAGCACTAGGTAAGAGTGCAGCGTGCGAACGGGAAGCCACTCAAAGTGCACACAGCCAAGTCCCTCGAGAGCTGACTGTGCTTGCTCCACCCCCAGACACATTACACATAAATCATGTGTGTCCCTGTCCGTATTGTACCGCGGACAGAGAGGAACACACACCCTAAACTGTTTCTGAGCGATGCTTCAGACATACAAACACATACACGCCCCTTGCTGAGGCACAAAAATGGCGATGTAGCTCGAGTTCCATCGAAAGGGAACTTAACAAAACTATAATACTCTGGCCAAATATCCTGCTGTTCAATGCAGAAGATAAATTAAGGACAATTCAAGCTGTAATATTGCATAATATGACACTGTAGTTAGATTGTTTTGTGTTAATTAGCTTGTTTTTTTGCTCACTGTTTTTTTATTTACTTACAAATTTTTTGTGGCAAGTTTTTGCACACAGTTTGCACACAATTGCACAAGTTAATTTACCTTTAAAAAAAACGTGTGCTAAAAGTTAAGCAAATTAAAAATAAGTAAATCCTACTAGTTGTTTTTTCATTGTACAAATAAAAACTCTACACTGTTCACATTATTATCTCTGTAATTTACTTATTATTTTCAATCAACTGATAGATTTGGTGAAAACTTCCCAAGGCTTCAATCTTTAGCAATTTTCTTCACATTGTACCAAACTGAGTAAAAGCCTCATTCATTATTGTCTGTCTTACCTTCATGGCCTTACTATAGCATAATACACACTAATACATGCGAGTTCCCCATATTGTAGCAGACCCTTTTATTCAATATATGGCTCTTAAAAGCATCTAGTAAGAGAGGCCCTCTTCATTACATTTTCAAACAGGCAATGTATACAATGTATTAGGACAAACAAAGCCCCTGCACTTAGACTTATAACGGCTGCCTTTCTCATCCGCAGAGGTTTAATTACGAAGCTTTGGCTGATGCACAGGACTCATCCTCTATTCTCTTCATTTATCTGAGCTCTACAACGTTATCTCTCTTTCTCTTTTATTTAGCTTCCGCCCTGCGTCCCTCTTCAGCAAACGCTCTGTATGCAGCAGAGCCGCTTGTCTCCTGGATCCTACACTTTGATCTGCGAGAGAGAAAGCAAAAGAGCTGCTCGCTGAGGGCAAAGTCACACTACCGCATTATTCGCTCGGCAGCGATAAGGAAGCTTTATGCTATTTTGTCCAAAATGCTTTCATTAACATCCCTATTTCCCCTAGCTCCTGTCTTCATTTGGCCGCTAGCATCCACTGCCAAGTCTTTATCTTCTCAGGGGCATGTGGGAAAAGCTATCGTGTGTGGGGGGATAAAACGGTGCTATATTAGTCCCATTAGTCCTCATTTCACAATCCTTAACTTGGTCCCATGCCAAGTTTGGCGCTTTCACATTCAGAATGGAAGAAAAACAGAATGCAGAAACATTTTAGGAAGGATAAATTCTAAGGAAAAATTAGAAGATCTGGTATATTTTCCAGCTCTTTAAACTAAGAGGGATATCTAAATCTGATATGGGTAAATTTACAGCAAGATTTAAAATGATCACACCAACCACATTGACCTTGGAAGGCTAATCCCATAATTTAATTTATGGAAAAGGCTGATAGGTTACTCAAAATAACAACCAAAAGGATGTGCATTACACCAGGTCCTGTTTGCTTCACATTTACATTTATGCATTTGGCCGACATTTTATCCAAAGCGACTTACATTGCATTATACTATACAGTTCTTTTTTTTAAGTATGTGCGATCCCTGGGATCGAACCCATGACCTTGACGTTGCTAGCGCCATGCTCTAACCAATGAGCCACAGGATGCGCATGTATACATTGAGCATGTATAACCCATGCAGCACTGTGCACACAGCATTGTTGGATGTCCGGTAAGTTCCGTTCAGACAGTGATGATCAGGATATCACCATATTTTCAAATGATCCATTTTTTTAAAAAGGGGAATCTTTCAGTAACAGTTGCACACTAAGGCTAAATCTGAAATCACCTACTTCTATACTAGATAGTAGGCGAAAATCAGCATGCGTCTTGAATAGTATATGTCCAAAACTTCTGAAGCAAAAAACTGCAGGCGAAAAATACCTGGATGGTGTACTGCAGGGGTCTTCAACTACTTTTCTTTGAGGGCCAGATTCCAAAAGTATAAATAGGATGCGGGCCAGTTTTTTTTTACCATATTCTCATTTCTTCTGTTATTTATTGTATTTTGTTCCTTTTATACTGTTTTTGTTGCTGTTACTTATAGGCCATGATTAAAACATGCACACAAATATTGCATCCAGTATTTGTGCCTTTTCATGATATTAAATTAAAAGGGATATTGTCTTTTTAATTGTATTTTATATTCCTTAATGCGTTACTTTACCCAAAAATTGCTACTAATTTACTCACCCACAGTCCTCCAGTACATCGAGATGTGGGTGGCATTGTTTTTTCAATAAGATATTTCTGAAGATATTTGGTTGAATTAATTAAAGTTAAATCAATAAAAGTAAAAAACGCAAATACATTCAACACAAAAGTAATCCCTGCCCCTTGTGACGTTAAATTCGCGTCTTATAAAGCGAGTCAAATGATCTGTGCAAGAAACTGAACGCTATTATCACATCTTCGGGTGAATTCCGATCGCATTCATGCTCCCCATGCACTTATAGGCCAGAGCCTTTGTATAGTGCGAGTTCTGAGGGAGATGAACAGCTGTTTTTCGGAAATATAGCCGTTATACATAATGAATGCAGTAATAAAAACAACACCGTTTTCCCTTTATCTGAGACAACCGTTCACGTGGTGTACCCTTCCTACAGTTAGCCTACTTTCAAGAGCACAAAACGCGTTTTAGAACACGACCTATCGCGTGCGCAAACCGATTGCTTGTGGCTGTGCAATGCATTGCTGATTATAACGTTGTAAATAACATTAAGTTTCTTGGACTGACCGATCAAATCGCTTTATAAGACTTAAATCATTATGAGCCGCGGGAATTACTTTCGTTTTGAATGTAGCAGCGTTTTGGACATTTAAAGATGTGGCGTCTCAGGAGGACGTGGATTTAAAGCACAGCGTTCTTAAAGTCTCTCCACTTATTTGAAATGTTAAGGCAGGCCAGGTAAAGATGATTGACGGGCCGCATTTGGCCCGCGGGCTGCCAGTTGACTAGCCGTGGTGTACTGGCTCTGCCGAGATTTGTAAGTGTGTATTGGATGGACACTATTCTATCCCGTGATGCCACAAGTCCTGAGGATATGCTAAATTAAAAAGCTAATAAATTAAAAATAGCGGAAAACTGTACCGGCCGATTCACGCATACTCCGTATGCAGTGCGTATGCATATTAACGGATTAGATCATTCACACAGCACGCGGATGCGGTGCGGTCCATCCGTTGCAGATGTACGTCAGTGCAGCGATCGTTTACGCATCGAGTCTATTTTTGCTGTCCAGCACGGACTGTTTTAAAGTGATAGCACATGTATCATGCTCAAAATGAACACAAATACTTCACGTAAGCACCAAGTGTTTTGAAGTACCATCCTAACATCAAAACTACAGATAAAATATAATTTAAATAGTAAGTTCTTTTCAGCTATTGTGTTTAGTCCTGAAAAGGTTTACAATTTTATTTCTGTGTTGTCCTACACTCAAAGTTAGTATGTGTGAAAGCACAATGGTGCATGACGGATCTGTACTGCATACGTGTTGCTCTCTAGGCACTTCATATGGAGGACGTGTGAATCGGGCGTAAGGCGAATAGCTCTTTTCAAGCGTACATAATATAGGTGCTAGGGATGCATTGATATGTAAATTTTGGCCGATAACGATAACCGATAATTCTTGAACATTGGAAGCCGATAACCGATATATTGGCCGATAAACACTATCTAAATAGTAATCTAACATTTTCTGAGACTGAAAAGTCTTTTTTCTCCCTGAAAATCATGTACCAAGCCTACTTTACACTAACTAAAGATTCTTTAACTTTTCTGGTACAATGTTTATTTAATAAACAAATTAAAGGTGTTCTTCAGGGGAGACCAAGAAAGGTGTTCTCAATAGCCACAAGTCTAACAGGTCTCAAGACAGAAAGCATTCAGACAGCTGTAGGCTTCAAACTACCTGCTTTTGTTTCTATTATTTACACATTCATAAATATCTACATACTACATGAACAATGTTTTGCTTAAAGCAGTAAGTGAATGATCATGACAGAAAGAATGTACTGGACTGGATTTTAATTGTGAGCAGCTTGTAGCTGAAGTGGTTCAACCAGAGGAAATTATGAACAATTTATCGGCTATAATATATCGGCCTAAATTTTATACTGATACCGATATGGCCGATAATTTATCGTGCATCCCTAATAGGTACCAAGAAGTACATTCCTTATGGTTAAATTGTACTTGTTTAACAACACCTTTATTATTTTCATGACAGTTATGACATCATAGGTCAAAGCGCATCGGGTCACATTACAATAAAAAACATTTTATAATTTATTCATACTACTCCCACTCATACATACAGTATAGAACACAATGTTTTAATGCCAAGTAGGTAGGTATGCAGTTCCTACTGTCAAAGTATGCGATTTGTGCAAAAGACAAATGTGCAAAAGAAGCAAAAGATGATTTTATGTTAATACTGTAAGTAAATCACGAATAAATAACGACTACATGGACATTTTTATGTTTGATGTGCTTAAAACAAGCATCAAATATATAGTTCCCAAATAGTCCTTACTTCAAAGAAAATGCTTTTGTGCTTTAAAAAAGGTATGGGTGACTAATTTGTCAGCAGCAGTCAGAGAACACTGAAATTTAATTTTGTCCAACATTTACAAAACCACTACTGAATTGTTATGAGGTCCCTTTCTTTCAACAAAAAGCTCATTGATTGGTTTCCCAAGGTCTCCAAGTGGTCAATAAACAAACTTTCAATATAACAGAACTCTAAAAATAGTGTAGCCTCAAAGGTCTGCAACAACAGCACAATATACCCATCTCATTTATTTTGGGAGGAGAAAGCTGAAGGCTCATCATCACAAGTATGACATGTAGGGTAGGTGGAGCTGGCCTGAAGCCCATGTGAATGATATTGTGCAGTTGAAAGACAGCAGCTCATTAGGGGATTGAAACAAGGCACTAGATGAAGAAGACTGACCTATTTTTGTATCTCAGCACTTGAAGTACGAGCTGCATCAGCAGATCTGTCACATCGACCGAGAGCGCTCTCCGTCTCCGCACAGATCCATGACATCCTTAAACGCTAATGAGCCATCAAACCTGCGGATGATTAGAAAGGTGTTTAAAATCTCAGACAAGAATGAAAGTTTTCTGCAATGATTTTACATTGAGAGACCTGTAATCCTGATAAATAATCTGCTCTGTTCGGTTCTGTTTCCACCGAGTGATCTATTTCGTTTACAGTGCAATCAGCCTCTGTTTATAAATGCCTTTTAATTCCTATTCAATTACTGAAATTGATTTCATTCGTAACTCATTCGGAAGTGAACACGATGTAGCTGAGTATTTGAAATTCAGTTCCAAGAAGTAAAAAATTGGAACGATTTAAAGCTGTGTGCAGTTTCAGAAGTTCGCCTCGCATATAATAACTGGTGATAGGGGATGGATATAAAGCATATTTCGCATGCTGTCCCGGAGAGAGGGCTCAGAGCTCGGTAGTTCCTCCGAACTCGGAGAGCTCGCCGACCCTTGTTAAAATTCTAACTGGCACATTAAAGGAAAAAAATTCTTTCATTATTTATTTACAGTCATGTCATTCTAAATTTATATATAAATTTCTTCTGCAAAACACAAAAGAAGATATTTTTAGAAATAAAAGTCAATGAAAGTCAATGGGGGCTAATATTGTTTGACTTACCAACATTCTTAAAAATATCTTCTTTTGTGTTCTGCAGAAGAAAGAAAATCATACAGGTTTGAAATGACATAAGGGTGCATATATCATGACAGGATTTTTAATTTTGGGTGAACTACCCCTTTGAAAGACAGACAATCCTTCTATTCAGAATTTTGACTATTGCGGCCCAAAGACAAAGAGATGTAACCAAGTCCTCATTTTGCAGAGAGATGCACACAAAGTACACTCACAGAAGCTCATCCAAATGCATACGTTTGAAGGTAAAGATGAGAGCTCCCGCAGGGTTTGGCTGGCAGGGTTTGGATTGGGCTGGGAAATTGTTCACTGAGCGGGAAAATGACGGTCAGTTTCCTGCTGTCAAGCTGTCGGGAAGGAGAGCGGCAAAAACACACCCAGGGCAGGACTCATGCTGGTAGCAGCAGAGAGAACAGAATGGAGAGAGAGTTAGAATGAGAGAGAGTGGTACACTAAACATATTTAGAAAAACACAGTGTCATTGTAGAAATTGGCTCATTTCAAATTTGTCACAAGGTTTATATTACAGGTTTTCAGCGTGTATGTTATCCCAACATGTATTTTTGACCATTGGCATCATTTTTTAAAGTGTAATCGGCCAATTGGGTGGCAACCTGTTGACATTCGATACCATCCCCTTCCTCTGCTCACCAAACTCGCTTTCATGATGAAATATTGACTGACACGTGAAGACTCCTCCTGCACGACAAACACCCCACCCAGCAAAAAGTCGTCGAAAAGACGTCACTGCCAGACGTCCAAACAACGTCCAAATTTGGTTGAAAAGTGAAAGGTGAAAAGACGTCTTTTTCAGGTCGTTGAAAAGACGTCTATAAAAAGACGTCCGTTTCAAGTCTAAATTTGGTCTTTTTAAAATTATATAACGTCGTATTCAATATTATATATTATATTATTACTCTCAAAATAAGACAACTGACAAAAAATACAAAATAACATTTATTGTCATTAAAAATCTATGAAATAGTTCCCTTACCTAACATTGATTCGATGTTGATTTCAGCTCGGTGAAATTACTTGACAATTTAACATAAACATTAAAAATTAACAATCTTAAAATACTTAAAACTAATAGATAAATTACACTGTAATAATGTATTAAACATCATGTTACATTGATTTATTATTTTTACGAAATACATTCACAAATACATTAGGGGTGTAACAGTACTTGTATTCACAACGAACAGTCACAGGGAACATTCCAAATGATCAATAATTATGCCTCTGAAGAGCAGACCGTGCCATTGTCAGTGGTTCGACTGCGAGTTCCCTTTTCCTGCAGAATTTAGCCCCAACTTTGATAAAACACACCTAAACATGCTAATCAGCGTCTTTAGGAACAGACGTGTCAACTTAATGCGGGGCTGTGCAAATCTGAGTACCGCGAGAGTAATTCAAGTGCCGACTGCTCCGTATGGATCTGAATCAGACGCTCTTGCGGTACTTTAATGCGATATGCCACACAATTTGCACAGCCCTGCAGCAGTTGAACTATAAAGGCTGATTAGCTTGTACAGGTGTGTTTTATCAGAGTTGGGGCTAATCTCGGCAGGAAAATGGATCTCGCGGGCAAGAGTTGAGAACATCGACGTAATGCCACGCTCTGCCCTTCGAGGGGGTTTTCGTGACGGTTTGACATTGATACACGTACCGTTACAGCCCTAATCCAGCCCTAATCCACGGAGCGCTGCGTTTCCCCACGGACCGTTATTACTGACGCACAGCCCGCTAAACTCTATTCATGTTACAGGGCTCTCAAATCTCACGCATTCACCGCGAGACACACGCATTTTAGTCTGTTCACACGCTCACACGTACAGTATGTCTCATGCTGATAAATAAGTGATAGCTTATTGAAATGGTGAACTGCTATTTTACTTAGTTTTAGTCTATTTTGCGAGTGAAAATTGTTTTCCGGCTGCATGGAGTCCATCAAACTAATTGCGGACTGGTGGATGCCGAATCCTGTTATTTACACATGTCATATGGCTGTTCTGCATGAATGAACTGCACAGTTTAACGTGCTACACGCGTGATGCTCATAAATTTGTCTGCGCTGAATGATGACATGAACACATGAACTTCATCTCCAATCCAGAGTTGCACTCAGAGTTTATTTCACGAACATGTTATTGTTTGAGTGAAGAAACAGACATACTAAAAAATAAGCATCTTCCGACAAACCTGCCAAAATAAAAGTCATAGGCTATATATTACTATTTAATAGTAAAAAAAGAAACTAAAACTAATTTAAATAAACTAAATGCATCATGCATGAGCTGAAGTTAGTTGTTTACCTTTGAAATTATTCTTTGTATTTCTATTTTTATTCATGTTTCTTATTTATATATTTGTATTATATTGCATTTTGAATTTAATATGGCAATGGATTGTACTAAATGGGTTTAGTTTTCACAGATCATTAATGTAAGCAATTTCAGCAATAAGAACTTTAATTGTTCTAAAAAGGAAACAAATGAGTTGTTTTACTCATTTTAAGAGACCTGTCTTATTTTCTCTTGTATATTTAGTATTGCTTTTTAATAAAGAAAAGTACTTATTATCTGAATACCCGATTAATCGATGGAAAAATCAGTAGAATACTCGATTAGTAAAAGAATTGATAGCTGCAGCCCTAACTAAATTCCACTAACATTCTAAACATTAGATAAAGTATAACTATAATACACACCTTAAAATTCCAATCAAACAGAACTGAGTATTCTGATAGACCATGGTAATAACTCTGCTTTGCATCAGCTGGTTCTTTGCCTTCACAATGTCATGGATTATGACTGATTTATTAATCAGTACAAATAATCATAATTAAATGATGCAGCCTTATATAGCTGCTGCTATGAAATTAATGTTAGATAAAGTGAAAACCACTCTTTTCACACGCACTGCTTTTGACAGATTAACTTTTGGAGTTGAACTACAGTCAGTGCTGCATTTACTCCAAGTATAAATACAACAATATAAAGCATCAACAGGGCATCACACCCTATGTGCTGCTGAGGGGTGCTGTTGGCCAGGGTTCGAGCTCTGACTGGGTGCTCCTGTGTGTTGGACGTGGCTTCTCTGCGCCAGAACACTCTGATAAAGCGGTTGTTCAGAACAGCTTTGGGACTGGAGATGGCCCTCCATGCCTCATTGTTGGCTGTTTACTGGATCAACACTGCTTCCAGGTCTCCCCCGGACACAACTAAGACAATTAGAACAATCACTTTTTTATGTTCAATCAGTCAGAAATCATAAGAGTTGACCAACATTTTGCCTATCACATGTTTTAAGCATAACAGTGAGTGCCTGTGTTTAGGGCTGCAACAACTAATCGATAAAATCGATAATGAAATTCGTTGTCAACGAAGTTGCGCAGTTTTAAAGTCCGATGTGTTCTGCATGCATCTCTTCAAGCTGCGCAGTTTTAAAGTTTAAAGGGGAGAGGTGTTTTAAATGGCAAAATTAAAGATTATATTAGTAAAACCCAATTTGTGGCGTTTGCACTTTGCAAAGTACATAATAGGCTAAATACCCTGATTTGGTGGTTTATTTAGTTCAGAGGTGGGTAACGAAGTACATTTACTTGAGTACTGTACTTAAGTACACTTTTTGAGTATTTGTACAGAAAGTATTACTTTTTCGGTTTACTTTTTACTGTACTTCACTACATTTGAATGACAAATATCCAGAGGTGGGTAGTAACGCGCTACATTTACTTCGTTACATTTACTTGAGTAACATTTTGGAAATATGTACTTTTTAAGTAAAATTAAAAGTGTGTACTTTTACTCTTACTTGAGTAAATTTCTAATAGAAAATCTGTACTTTTACTTCGTTACATAACTTACATTGCGTGACGTTCCTTCATTTTAAAATATGCTTTTTAAAACGCGTTGTTTATTTCAAGGTTGTCGTCTCTTTTTACGGGCATTCCCGAGTGATCGATTCTTTTGAGTCGATTCTTTTGAAAGCATTAATTGAACAATGGGCAAAACCATTTGAATAGGCTAATGAATCAGTTCAAATGATTTGTTCAGTTCGCAGCACGATCTGAATCATCTGAAGCAGGATTACTCACTTCTCGTAGCGCGAAACTTAAGAACACGCAGAACACAAAGAGCGTTGGATGAAGTGGATATGGAACAGACGTGTCAACTTAATGCGGGGCTGTGCAAATCTGAGTACCGCGAGAGTAATTCAAGTGCCGACTGCTCCGTATGGATCTGAATCAGACGCTCTTGCGGTACTTTAATGCGATATGCCACACAATTTGCACAGCCCTGCAGCAGTTGAACTATAAAGGCTGATTAGCTTGTACAGGTGTGTTTTATCAGAGTTGGGGCTAATCTCGGCAGGAAAATGGATCTCGCGGGCAAGAGTTGAGAACATCGACGTAATGCCACGCTCTGCCCTTCGAGGGGGTTTTCGTGACGGTTTGACATTGACAGGGTTTGGATTGGGCTGGGAAATTGTTCACTGAGCGGGAAAATGACGGTCAGTTTCCTGCTGTCAAGCTGTCGGGAAGGAGAGCGGCAAAAACACACCCAGGGCAGGACTCATGCTGGTAGCAGCAGAGAGAACAGAATGGAGAGAGAGTTAGAATGAGAGAGAGAGGTACACTAAACATATTTAGAAAAACACAGTGTCATTGTAGAAATTGGCTCATTTCAAATTTGTCACAAGGTTTATATTACAGGTTTTCAGCATGTATGCTATCCCAACATGTATTTTTGACCATTGGCATCATTTTTTAAAGTGTAATCGGCCAATTGGGTGGCAACCTGTTGACATTCGATACCATCCCCTTCCTCTGCTCACCAAACTCGCTTTCATGATGAAATATTGACTGACACGTGAAGACTCCTCCTGCACGACAAACACCCCACCCAGCAAAAAGTCGTCGAAAAGACGTCACTGCCAGACGTCCAAACAACGTCCAAATTTGGTTGAAAAGTGAAAGGTGAAAAGACGTCTTTTTCAGGTCGTTGAAAAGACGTCTATAAAAAGACGTCCGTTTCAAGTCTAAATTTGGTCTTTTTAAAATTATATAACGTCGTATTCAATATTATATATTATATTATTACTCTCAAAATAAGACAACTGACAAAAAATACAAAATAACATTTATTGTCATTAAAAATCTATGAAATAGTTCCCTTACCTAACATTGATTCGATGTTGATTTCATAAACATTAAAAATTAACAATCTCAAAATACTTAAAACTAATAGATAAATTACACTGTAATAATGTATTAAACATCATGTTACATTGATTTATTATTTTTACGAAATACATTCACAAAAACATTAGGGGTGTAACAGTACTTGTATTCACACCGAACAGTCACAGGGAACATTCCAAATGATCAATCATTATGCCTCTGAAGGGCAGAGCGTGCCATTGTCAGTGGTTCTCAACTCTGTCCTGCGAGATCCCTTTTCCTGCAGAATTTAGCCCCAACTTTGATAAAACACACCTAAACATGCTAATCAGCGTCTTTAAAAACAAAAGTCAAATTTTCGACGTCGATTTTTGGGCTAAAAGACGACCAAGGACGGGTCGACTTGATTTAGCCCAAAAAAAGACATCCACGTGACGTCTGGTGCTGGGTGGGACAGACCTCTTGTTTATTTCCACTTCAACGCTGACATATCAGGAACTGTGATGTTTACACGTCTGAGCGTAGATAAAAGCCAAAAAAGACAGTAATGGAAATAATAAATAAGTGTGATTGGTGTCCAAGCTGTTGACCTAATGAAGTCTGGCCTCAGTCGGCCCTCTGACATGATTGATTGAGGTAATTTCCTTCCTTTACGAGTGGGTGAAGAGAAACAAGTGTCCTGGAGCAAAATTCACGAGCCACTGTACTGAAATCTGACAGCCCATCATCTCTTCAGATGGCTGATCTGTCAAACCCACTGGTGAAATAAAAGTGAATGTGACATGATAGATCCCCTACAGCAAGTCCTTGATAAATACCCATTATGGGAAAGCAATATTAATCATACACTTGTTCCCAT